>NW_027423780.1:2622500-2669237 GCF_013202065.1 Cotesia typhae | reverse complement strand
AATAATAATTAGTTTGATCAGGGGTTTGCTAATTGGTACTTATATTATAATTGGTCAATGTTAAATTATTATTTACTTATTTATATTAGAATAAAAGATTATTTAATTATTAAACTCTAGTGAAATTTAATTGTTAACATATCAAAATTTAATATTATTTAAGGCTTTTAGTTTATTTATTAAATAAAATAACATATTTTCAGCTAAATTTATGTAACATGTATTGTTTATGCATTCCTATGGTTACGTTATTTATATTCTGTAGAACAAGACCCCATTGAGTTTCCACACGTGTCTTTTATGACTTTTCCTCAAAATTTTCAAGTGCCCTGTGGCGAGAAAACAGCCCTGGGGCTATTTAGACTTTAGGGTTTCTTGAAAATTCAATACTATGCCCTTTTCTGTCAACATCTTTTGTTTTTTTTTTCTAAATAACCCAACGAACTATCGAAAATTTAGTTAACTTAAATTCTTTAACAAACATGTTGTTTTACTCTTAGTTCTAGTTAAATCGTATATTTTTAAATGATAATATTTAAAATATACGATTTGAATATCTGTTCCCGCTATATCACAGGTGCTGTCACCTGTTGGCTTAAATCGTTCAGCCAGGACATAACAAGAGTAACATTGACGAGCCCTAGTGAGCATCGACGCAAGCTCATAACTTTTTTTTTTAACTGTAGTCTCCCATCTAGTGGAGAGTTACCATACATTCTCGAATTATTTAGTCTGTGGCATGTCACTTTCTCCATAAGAAAAAAGTCAAAATCTAAAAATCTGGGTCGCTATAGTTTGTGCTAGAGAATTTAATTAATTTTAAATAGAATTTATTATTTTCAATGACCATTATCAATTAATATTGATAATATAACATATAATGTATAATTATAGAGTAATATTGGAGAAAAAAAAGTTCTGTAGAATTAATAAAATTTTAAAACCTAAAAATATCGTTCTGCTTACTGTAAACACATTCGGTAGTCTGGCGCTCCGTTTACAACGGAATTTTTGAACGGAACTTGGCGCCAGATTCTACCGTATCTGTAGATGTACGGCCCTGGTTTAACCAATGTAGCGGCTGTCGAGTAAATGATTTGACAACGTAGGTAGTGATATCTGAAAGCGACTAAAAATAACACACTGATTTTTAAGTGTAGTCCAAAAATATGAAACATTGGGAATTAGGTTTCTAGTTAAGAAGTGTTTCTATGCAGATATTTTTGAATAAAAAAATTAAATTTAAACAGTTATATTCAACGTTGTCTGAACCGAAATAATTCTGATTTATAAAATAAAATCATTTTTCATAACAAAATTTTTCCCTAACACTTTTGCTATTAAAAATGAAAATTTGAATTTAAGTTTTTAAATTTTATATTTTTGTAATAAAAAGATAATTTCTTATTTTTGATTTTTTATTTCTGTGATAAGAAGAATACTTACCATCCACAATAAAATATAAACTTATTTCACGAAATGATATCAGTATGAAATGAAGAATAGTTTATATTGATGAACTAAATTGTCAATTGAAAGCTTTTAATTTCAGATAAATTTTAAAAAAATTTTTTAAATTTTCAGTAATTTAGATTTTTAACATTTTCAGTAATTTAGGTAATTGTAAATTTAATTTAAATTTAATAATTCAATGCTAAATAATGTAAAAAATAATAATAATAACAATACCAATAATGATAAACATACTTGTTACTATTATTTTTATCATCAATTTATTTTTACCTTTATAATTATTTTCAGTATTATATTTATAGTTGTTGTTAATATTGTCATTATTATAATTATTATCATATTAATGTTAGTAAATAACACTATTCGCCAAACTCATAATTAATGGAAGTATTATGTAAAGAATGTCGTCGTTTAAAATTTCCGCTCAATTCGGTTGAAGTGCTACCTATCGGAAACGATCACTAAGAGATCGTAACATCTGTACATCGCTCGAACAGAATTACTTCGACCTTAATCAGCTGACTTACTTTCACGAAGAATGCAAACACAAACAATTTTAGCTCTTTTAGGTATTGATACTAATTAATATATAAAACGTAATTAGAAGAAAAAATACATATGAAAAGTTGTTTGGTAGTTGATTTTAGAGATTTTATATTCAAAAAGAAATTTTAACATTTTTTGTAATGAAAAAAATTTCTAATTCTAAACATGGCCTTTTTCCGCAGAAATTAAATAACAATAAAATTATATAGATATAGATAAATTAGTTTTATTTTTCGTATAGTATCAAGTAGAATTAATGAAATTTTATATAAAAAAGCCGCGTATACTCTTTGGAATATTAATAAACTTAATTATCAATTGAAAGCTGTTAAATTCAGATACATTTTTAAAAAATTTTTAACATTTTTAGTAATTAAGATAATTGTAAATTTAAATTTAACATTTCAATGCTCAATAATTTGATAATAATAATAATAATAATAATAATAAAAATTTTATTACTATTATTTTCATCATCAATTTATTGTTACTATTGTGATTAATTCAAGTTTTATCTTTATTGTTATTGTTAGTATTGTCGTTATTATCATTAATATTGTTATTATTACTATTATTGTTGTTATTCACGATAAATAATAAAACAATTTATCTTATTTAATAAACAAATAATAATCATTATCTTTTTCTAGTAAAGTATTCATTCGACTTCTCGCTCAATTCAAATAATCAATCTATTTAAATTTTCGTGTAATGTGGTGGTACTGTTGATTCGGTCACGCCTCTGACGGCAGACCCGCAACTTAAAACGCCTCGACGCCACCACACGCTGAGAACTGTGACCAACAAACCTAATTCTTATCTACAGTTTATGTAAAAGTTATTCTGACGCACCCTGGCGAATATGAACACAAGCAGTGAATATCTGGTTTTCACTGTATTATCCCATCTATCATGAGATTAACATGCATTCTGATATTATTTATTCTCTGGCCATCCGCTTTTTACATGAAAAAAAAGTTAAAATCTAAAAATCTGGGTCGCTATAGTTTGTGCTGATTATTTTTAATAATTTTAAACAGAAATCATCAAGATAATAAAAAGTCATCAATTAATACGTGTAAAAAAGAGCATATACTACTATTACAAAACATCATATAAATAAGAAATCGAAATAAATTTTAAAAAAAATTTGCAACCTCAAAATATCGTTCTGCTTACGGTAAATACACACTCGGTAGTCTGGTTTGAGATTGAGAACGGAACTTGGCGCCAAACTCTACCGAGTTTGTTGATTAGCTTTATGTATGCATTCTAAATATTTGCACTGCGCATGCGTCAACTTTACGTATATAGACTTTTAGCGCGGTCTTTTGAAAATTATAGTGACAAGCACATCTCATGTGTAAAAAATTAAAAAATTTACGAGTGTAATTTTTTAGGAATTACTATTTAATTAATTCAAATAATTAAAAAAAAATTGTTAGACGTCAGCCAATATCAATGTCATTAAGTAAATAAATAAATAACTAATAAATATTCATTTCATTCTAAATTTTTTAAAAATATCGAGAGAATTGTTAATCAATGCATGTACATTTTTTTTTTTATTTTCATCAATTCTATTTTCATGAATACTACGAACTATTAAAAAAAAAAAAAAAAAAAAAAAAAAACCATAACAATTAACAAAAAATTTCAATACTTTATTAAAATAAAACTTATTATAAAATTATTAAAAACTACACGTTGCCCTTTTGTCCTGTGACCTCTATAATTGAAATTACAAGAAAAACACACTTACTCTAATCACTGTGCTGGTCAATATAATTTTCAAAAGTCCGCGCTGAAAGTCTAAACGTAAAGTTGACGCATGCGCAGTGCAAATATTTAGAATACAAATATTCAGCTTATTAAAAATGTTAATTAAACAAGAAATAAACAATTTGAAGTTGGAACAAAGGTTTTTTGTACATGAACAATCATAATCAGAGGTTATTCCCATTGGATAGTGTACCATTCTATGATTTTGTGGTCGTTGCCGATAGGTTGCATTGTTATCCAATCAAGTGGATTTCAAATAATTGTAATCCGAACAAAAACAGTTTCACTGTAAAAAAATTGCGCCAAGTCCACGTTCATAAAACTCATCTCAATAACGTTTGCACTTTACAAAAAAAATAAGACTCAATATAATAATTGTCATTCTCTACAAAAAAAAGTGAAATACAAAAAAATATCAAGAAACTGTCATAATGTTAAAAAAATTGAAAGAAAATTTGTTGAAAATTTAAAAATTAAAAAAAAATTTTTTTATCGTACTTGGCGCGCGTCATTGAGTACCCCAAATTTTTTCAGGATAAATAAACATCCTTTGAATGATTAAAAATTTATAATTAAGTCAACCTATAAAATGCATGAATTTAATTAATCAACTATTATTATTTAATAATAAGTTTTACAAAATTTAGGTAAAATCGACATGTCATACATATGTTATTTGAAATTTTTAATCTTCCAGACATCATTTATGATTTTACTAAAACGCCCTCTCGTGTTTGGTTATGAAAACTACTTCAAAGTAGATACAATTGAGTGCTCTAGAAAAGAAAACATATGGCCGACTAAATTGAGAAAATGGGGTGTGATTGCCAATCAAAATGTGTTAATTACAATTAAACTAAGCAATATCAAGTTTCTTCATTGAAGCTTAATGACAGAGCTGAAAAAATTGAATCCAAAAATTTTATATAATTTCAGATGATTTCACCACACCACCATATTGATAGTTATGTACACTAAAAATTAAAAAAAAAATTTAAAAACGGATTTTTTCACTGAAACTGATAATTAATCGAGTAAGCAGTGTTTTTAATGAGTTGAGTATGCTTGACTAATGTAAATTTATAAGTATAAGAATGTATGAAATCATATATTATGTAATTAGAGCTGATCAGCCCGTATATGTATAACTATACATAATTACATAAATTCGAGCAAAATCGTTTTTTCTCGGGTTGAAATTCTTCCGAAAAAATTTGGGGTACTCAATGACGCGCGCCAAGTACGATAAAAAAATTTTTTTTTAATTTTTAAATTTTCAACAAATTTTCTTTCAATTTTTTTAACATTATGACAGTTTCTTGGTATTTTTTTGCATTTCACTTTTTTTTGTAGAGAATGACAATTATTATATTGAGTCTTATTTTTTTTGTAAAGTGCAAACGTTATTGAGATGAGTTTCCCATGTAGGAAAGTACGGCGTGCCCAGGCTTGGTCCAACTATGCAGAACTCTGGGCCAGACTTGGCCCAGTCTTGGTTAAATTCTGGAATGATAACGCTGGCCCAGGACTGGTTACCACGACTGGCCCACGCCTGGTTGCCAGGACTGGGACATAGTTGAGTTTCAAGTCTGGCTCATGCCTGATTGCCAGAACTGGGCCATAGTTGTTTCAAGTCTGGCCCATGACTGGTTGCCAGGACTGGGGCATAGTTAAATTTTAAGTCTGGCCCATGCTTGGTTGTCAGGGCTGGGCCATAGTTAAGTTTCAAATCTGGGCCATGCCTTATTTACAAGACTGCTCACGCTTAATTTTTAAAATTGGCCCAAGCAAAATTACCAAAACTGACCTAAGTTTACTTTATAGGATTAACTCAAACTTAACTTATGTATTTAATAATATCAATAATAAATTGAATGATGTTATAATTTCTATCACAGAATATTAATGACGTGGAAGACTCCATCATGAACTCGATAAAATTGATAAGAATAACGAATCTTTGAAGTTTTTATCAACTCACTTTAAACGAAACACATAAAGCAATGTAATTATTTGTACAATTTAATTATTGAATTCAAATAGCAATATATTTATTGATCAATATATTAATTTGAAACCAACGAGTTGGTTAGTTTTAACTTCAAATGAAATTTTAGAATTTTTCCTTTATTAAAACTTCAAAAATTGCTATAAATGATCTAAATTCGTGGTTATTAACAGTGTTTAGGAATAAAATAACTATACTAATAGGGATTTCATAGTTGAGACACTATCTATAGTAAATGGTTATACTTTGATTTACAAAAAATAATTATTTAGTCATTTGATAAGACTTACATTTTAAAATTCAAGTAGATTTATTTTTTGTTGTTTTCAAAGCTGTCATTTTTTTCAACAAATTCTTACAATTAATATGAGATCATTTCTTTATTATTAGAATGAGATATTTTTTTTTTTAATAACATTAATAATTCTGTTTAATTAAATATTTCTAATATTAAGACGAAAACATGAATAAATATTTAAATTTTAAGTTGGAAGACGTACTTAATTTTTCAAATTATAAAAGTACTTAAATTATTATAAAATATTAAAGTATAATTATAAAAAATAATTAAAATGTTAAGTAACAATACTTATTACTTAGGATAGTAGAATATGTAATAATAATAATTTAAAATCAATTATTTATATCACGGTTAGCTCGTCCGCCATCCCTATCTTTTGCTCCCGACAAAAAGCGACTTACTAGGGATAGTATTGATATTTTATCCTTACGATCGTGATATTTAGCCTTCAAAAATTCTGAAAATAACCAGTCATTAAATAATGATTATTACTATACTATTAAAAATTTAATCGAGCATTAACTTACTCTCTAATTCCTTAAATGTCTCAGTTTCTTTAAAACTTTTTTTTCCAATGCCTTTTACTTTTTTACCACAACCACTGTATAATAATTGGATATCTTTTTTTATTAATTTTTTCATGATTGCTTGAACATCGTTGTCGCAATCGATGGATCCGGCCGTAACCATTTTAAAAATATCAATCTGTTAAAAAAGTGTAAATAATTTCTAAATTATATTTAAATAATTTTTAAATAATTAACAAAAATCATTAGAATATAGTTGTACGATAATGAATGAAAAATGAGAGTACTCAAAGTAGGTTATGACATGGATATTAAACATTGATGTAATACAAAACAGAAGTTTTAATTTTAATAAACGATTGGTACAAAAATACTTGTTTAATCATGATTAAGAAAAATTTTAATATCCCAAAAACGACGTTAATCAATTATAGTCATGATATGTTCTAACTATGGCAATAATTAAATAGTACATTTATTTTTTTATGTTTAACATAAATTTTTGTATAAAAACCTAAAGAAAATGATGTGAAGTTTTAATATTCTATATATATTCATTTCCATATTGATTCAATTTAATATTTTCAATTAGTATGTTAAATAATAATTTTTAATAATACTTTAGGCGTATAGAATAATTTGTAAATTATTCATGTGAGTATTCGAAAGAATAATTTATTTTTACCACCAGACGTCTAATATTTAAGCAATACTAATGCCAAGAATCCCAATAGATACAATATAAATAATTTGTACATACCAGAGCAGATGTTTTTAATTTATTATTTTTGAGCGATTCATCAAACTTGATAAATTGGTCATCTTCTTGAAAAGGCAATTCTTCGCCGATATTTTTCCATGCTTGTTCTTTTCCTGGTGGATCGGCTGAGTATTGGACGACTTTCAACACTTGTTGGATTTTATCGGTGACGTTCGCATTGATACTTTGCCTCATGCTTGAGAATTCACGTTTCATTACGCCTTCTAAGTATAATCCTAGTGATTTATAATCGACTACGTCTAGAAACAGTATAAAATTTTACCAGGATTATATTTTTAGTTTAAAAGAATTAAGAATAAAAATTGAAGATAAAACCTCAAGTTAACTTCTAATAACTACAAGATTAATTTTTGATTTTTATAATTTTTTTTACTAAAATATTTTTCTTCAAGCTAGTTTCTCAATAAAATTGAATTTTTTTAATAAAATAATAAAATAAATACCAGTTATTTTAACTCGCGACAATTCCGGTATCACCCTTTGTTCGCCATTAATTTTCTTGGAAGTATTGTTGCTATTAATCACCTGATTTTGGACTTCATCAATTATCAAAAAATCATCATTTATTAGCGGCTGTTGTGACTTAGCTAATATGTTAGCTACACTTGAGGAATCCATTATTGCAAGTTGGTTTTCATCTCGCGTTGGCACCTCACTTTCAGAACTTTCATCAACTACGCGTTTTCTAAATGATTTTTCAAGTCTCCGGAGTCCTTGTTCATGATCCTCTACAATCAGAATAAATTATATTAAAGATATAAAAAATAGTTGAATTAAAAGAAAAAAATTATACGTATCTTTATCAATAAACGATACTAAAATTCTCTGGCGTTTGAAAATTTTTAATTTTTTTCAGTTGATTAAATTCAAACGAACAAAATATTTCTATAAGATTCTATCTATATTTTTTCTATTTCTTTACATGTAGAATTTTTTTTTATTTCATTGTATAAAATTTATTTTAATAAAAAAAATTCTAGCAATTTTCAGATGCCGGCTTACTCATTTTTTATAAAGCTAACAATTATTCGACATTGTTTTTAAATTTTTCTATAAATAAATTGTAAAAAAATAATTTTTTATAAAATTTACACTTGTAACTTTTTTTTTCTCGATGAGTAATTTTAGTACTCGCGCATTCTTTATTCTCTCACGCACTGATACGCCACTTTATAGGTTAAGATTATTGTGGAAGAACAAATCCAATAGCACGATTACTGACAAATTTATTAATTTAATTAATGTTTTCATATACTTACTTGCTTTAGAGGTGACTTTAATAGGATATAAATCCCAGTCGGAACCTGGTGCATATTTTAGTTTAACCAATTTCTGAAGTTTATGCTCATCTTTTTTTGGCGGCCAAAAACAAAACATTTCATCATGTTTTAACCACGAAATTGGTACTAACTCTACTATCTTTTTGCCACTTATCACTTCATCAAACTCTACCACAGCAAACAGTTTGGCAACGTCTGACATTTTCATTAATTAATTTAAAATTCCTTACGAGAATCCACAATAACTACGATGATATAGATTGAAGAACACTAAGGACGCAATGAAATGAACTATTCGGATGCGACTGCGACGTTCGACTAATACTTGTATATAACTAATTTCACAGAAGAAAGACTGACGAACTTGAGTATCTGTGATTGAAATGTGACACCAACCATAATATACATTAATACATATTCATGTTTATATATTTTTGTGTTTTCGACTTCGACTTGTAACAAAAGAGTAATAGACCGTACAATAATAATAGTAACAGAGAAAGCATTTGTTTTTTTATTTTTTTTTATTTTAAATTTTAAAAAGAATTTGATTTAATTTTTAAATAAAAATCAACTTATTTATTTCTAATAAAAAATTATTTAAAATAAATATTTTCTTATTAAAAATCATAAAAAGATTTATTTTAAATAAAAAAAAAATTTGTGTAATAAAAATTTACGAAAAATTTACTAATGATAAAACTTTATTTATTAATTTCCTTTTTATTTATTTATTAATTTTTTTTATTTAATCAATGTTTTTAAAATAATAATTATGATTTAACAAATTGAACTGTTTTTTTAATTAATAATTAAAAAGAATCATCTAATGCTTTTTTTAATCTAGAATTTTACGAATCTAATTTTTTTTTTTAAGGTTAATAATTGAGAGAACTCATCCATGCATGTATGAGTTTTTTAATGTAGGAAGTTATAGATCGAAATATCGTGATGTAATTTATAAATTAGAACGTTTTAATTATCAATTTTAGTTATACTTTACACTTAATACACTTTTAAAAAAATTAGTTATATCAAAAATTTATTTTAAAAATTCATCTTTTGCAACCATAGTTTAATAAAATATCGGAAAGACAATACATTTAAAATTTGATATAAAAGTCAATAATAAAATATATTTACTGAACTATTGACTTGTCTAAATAGATTTACACATGTAATAGAGTCATTACATATTGAGAATCATTTAGATTCAAGAGCACGCATTTACGTTTGATATAAGAACATTTCAATAAAATTGTTCGTTCTTCCCAAGAAATTATTTCCATCACACCGACATCATATGAGGAAGCTGGGAAATCAAAAACTTCTTTCCTCTTTTTTTCCATCATGCCGCATATAAATAAATTATTTATATCTTCGTGTATTGCGCAATTATTATTTATATTTAGTATTCTATTAATTTTAAATATTTTATTATTGCTCAATTGAATTATATTGTCTGGCTTATTATAAAAAATAGTGATATCGCGTAACTTTAATTTTTCAATTTTGAAATACTGTTTTTTATTGTATTCAAATAACTCAGCACATCGATACGTGCATTCACATAAGTCACTTTTATTTTTAATTTTTAGTTTGTCAACAGTTTCCAACTCCTGTAATCGATTTACAATTTGGGTGAGGGGTTTTTTTGGTGATTTCACGAGATGTTTAAATAAACCAATATAATTTTCTCCCCAAAATGCCGATATTTCACTGAGAGGAACCCCAAAATGACGAACATCATCTGGTAAATGTAACAAGTTGTGCATGCTGAGAACCTGTGAATCTTCACCGTATTCGGATGGAAGCAATTTAAAAAATGTTTTTAGTTTGTCTTCAGCGTAATCGACATATTTGATAGCATTTAGCTCATCATTCAATATTCTGCATGCTACATACAACAGTAAGAAATGGCGATATCTATTGTCAGATAATACATTTTGAAAAGCAATAGGTCCTACATAAAGCAAAAAAAAACGAAATTGAGTTGCCTTCCATCTTGTTATCTGATCAATATCAAACAGTTTACGTTCGAATTCAACAGGAATATCCGATGATAATGATTGCATTGTCGTTCTCAAAATATTAACTTTAGATTTTTTAAGCCGAGCACTATGTTTTGGCACTGTCAACAATTTTTCGAGAATATTTTTAATCACTCCGAGATACAATAAATGCATGGAATCAAGAGCAATATCACGCACTGGGTCAAACTGTTTTAATTTTAATAGTTTACATTTCACATTCTCGATATGGTGTTCTGGTTGTTCTTTGTTTTTAAATGATTTTTTTGAGCGTAAATCACAATCCACACTTGGGTAAACTCGCTTTCGATTTTTAGTAACACCTTCAACACAACATCTTTCACACGCAAAAAAACCACCTGCATTTTTAATGCTTTTAATAAAAGCTCTTGCAGGAGCATCAGAAACCAGACAAAAAATTTTAAATGAATATTGAATGTCATTTAAAATAAGTCCATTCGACATATAATTTTTAGCTTCATTCACAAAGTCTTAAGAAGTCATTGGCTGAAAATGGCTTGGAATCACCACAGTATAATGCAACAGTTACAGGTTTACTTTCATAATTAGGATGATACACTTTCATGATGATAGGCCATACTTGGATTGAAGAATTATTATATATCGATATTCCATCGATATGTACTTGTATAGATATATTTTTTTCTGTATAAATATCTGGAGATATTATTTTGTCTAGAGAGTTTTTAATTCCAAGGTATATATAAGAACCGGTTGTTTCTTTCTTGCTCGTTAATGATTGCATCGGGCGGCAGTGTACTGTCTTCAAAAGTTGCTGAGAAGTTTTTGGAAGATCCTCATGACCTCCATCTCGTAGAATAGTCAATAATTCTGTGACTACATTTAATGTTAGTATGTTAATGTTATCCAGTGTCCAATTACGAAGTTTTTCACATAATGTCTTTTTTTGTTTAATATCTTCAATATTTGTAGTACATTCATCCGGAAGTCGATCAACATTGTTTATATTATTAGTAGATTCACTGTCATCACTGGTATTATTTTCACAGCTGTTGTCAAAATTGTTAGTTTTAATAATATTATCATTTTCATAAACCACTAAATCACCTGGTTCTGAAACAGAATCACTAGAATTGTCACCAACATGGTTGTCACTATGAGTTAAATTACTTACACTGGTTTTATTTTCATCTAAATTATTTGTTTCACTAACATTATTTTTCTTACGTAACGCTCGCCATCTTTTAACTCTCCGATATGAATCAGACATGGTTTTTATTTTAAATCAAAATATTACTTTATTTAATAAAGTCACATTAAGAACTAGTACTGTACTTGATACTGTAACAATTATGTCGACGTAAACAAGTCGTATTGTATACGTTGCGTCTCAACATCGTGTACATGCTAACATCGGGGAAGTTCGGATACTTTCGGACGTTAGTGAAAAATGTGTTTGAAAAACTTGAGTATGAAAGTTACACAAAATACTCGCAGTATAGCAGTGCCACCTATGTCTGTAGATCACTCGAACAGAATTACTAAGGCACCGTAACCAAGTTGGCGCCGAATATTAATTTTTTTTCAAAAACCATATGTCAAAAAATTGCTCATGAATTGCTCTTTCGATATAAACAATTGCTCTACTGCTATAATTAATAATTAATTAATTAATCGTAATTAAAAAATCAAAAATTAATTTCCAATTATCTCTGATTGTGAGAATTTATTTTTATCGTAATAGGCGCCAAAAAATTGCTCATTCTTTTTTCTATTAGGAATGATAGCTATTTTGCGCATAAAACGGATTTTAATTAATTAATAATATAAATAATTATTTTGCACCTTTGGACCTGTGAATGACAATTGTGACGTCATCGTCGCGACAATTTTATTGTAGTTTTACATGAGGACAAGCCATAGTGAGACATACTAAGATACATGCGTATATGTCCATGTAAACAAACTTTTTATGGTTACTCTATTTGGGCTAAATGTTTAATTATGAAATAATAATTATTATTTATATAATGCTAAAATTAAACAGTAAATTTTCTTTCATGAAGTTATCTAATACTAATAGAGAAAAGCAGTTTTTTTATCGTATCCAATAATTGTGGATTCACTACAAGTTTTTATAAAAATAAAAACATTGTTATGAATCAGTTCACTAAATCATGGATGACACAATATTAACTGTAGCACCTGAAAATATTGTTAATCGAGTTGAATTTATCCTTCAACAGCAGTGGAACATTGAGAAAGAGATCTTGGAATGAATACTTTATATTGGCGAAGAAAAATCAATGAAGGATCTTGAACGCGAGTACCCAGAAGACCAAGTGTATTTGCCAAAAACTAAAGTGTTGAGGGTTATATACTCGTTTATAAGACGGATTATACCTGATGGCAACTGCTTTTTCGGGCATTCAGCTATGCTTATCTTGAAAAACTAATCAATAATAAAGACGAATATGACAAGTTCAAAGATTTTGCTATTAAATTAAGTGTTGAGACAATTTAATTGCTCTGGGATTTCCTAAATTGACTGTCCAAAATTTTCATGGCATGTTTATGGAAATTTTTAGTAAAGCCGGGATGATCCTGAAACCAGCAATACAAGTCCCACTATTTTAGCTCCAGTGCGTCACAACATCCTAGTGAATTTAATTAATTGTCACTTAATACTGTGATTGACAATGGAAGTCCTAGATTCAAAAATTACTCACGACGACACACCACTCTTTATCAATGATTCTATCGAAAAATGTACGTATGTTTATAAACATTACATCAGTTCTGACTATGAATTTATGTATCGTCTGTTAATGCTAACATCTATCGCCAATATATTAACACTCTGGCAATTTTTTTATATTTAATCACATCACAGCATATCACAATTATTTTCCATAATAATTATTTACGGGTATATTCAATTCTGTTGTCACTATCCAAATACAGAAATGTTTTTTTATATTTTGACTCATTTTTATTGTTTACAATTTATTAATTATAATTTAACTAATTTTTGCTTATTTTTTGACAGTGACATTGAGGCAAAGACCAGAAGACACAAAATCCTTTGTGAAAGCGAGATACACATTAGAATTTCCAGGATTCGCGCTGGTGTATGCAATGCGAGTTAATCTTCAGCTACCATTGTATCGATGGTTAATCAGATGGCCTACCCTGATAATATTGACCTCAATGATTCCTCTCTTGTCAATGATACATTTGTACCTGTAAGTTTTTTTTTTTTTTTTTTTTTTTTTTTTTAATAAATAATTCCATCAAACAAAATTATTCTATTGAAGATTTTAATTGAAGTGAATATTCAATGCTTTATTATTTATTTTATTAATGATTTACGAAGGATTTATTAACGTATTTTTTATGTTTAATATTAAAATTTTTTATTTTTTAATTTTTACCCGACAGTGCATATGAAATATTGACGTAACGATGATAGAAGAATCCAAAGACTCATCAGATTCGCCAGAATACAAACCGACTCTCCTCAAGTACTGCTCGCTGACATATGATCTCCACAACAACCCTTCTGAAGGAAGAGACCTTGGTGAGACAGAAGATGTCTTAATTAGGCATCGATCCTAACGCCATACAATTTGTGAGCCAATTCTGTAGGTATTAGTAACCGGAGGTACTTCCACTGGAACCTGAATCTTACGCCTTCGTTGAGCATCCTCTTCCTGAAAAACGTCAAACAGAAAAAAATCTTGAAGGGGACGATATCTAACGCGTTGTCGCACGTTTCAAAGAAAGTTCAGATTTTTTTTCTAGTCGGGCTCGCACAAACTCAATGAGTTTGGATATTGGAAGCTCACCATTTAAAATCTTTCGGAGCTGCTGATCGCCAGGAATGAGCAAGCGATCATTGACCGCAAGCGCTTAGCCAAGTCCCAGTAGGTCCAGGAAGACCAGTAGCACCTACATCAGAGCAGCGCCAACTCTCCCGCTGAAGAGTCCAGCTCTGACAACTATGGAGACTCCTCCATAACCGTCACTTCGTCTATGTTCTCACGTAAGTACGTTCAAGCCTCCGAGATTTTATCAGTCTTTTTTTGCAGACGACGAGGCTCCCGGGAGTCGGGAACCAGACCTCGATCTCGAAAACCGCAAGTTTGTAGTAAAAAACGAGCAGGATCTGGACCACATGCTGATTGACAAGAACCAAGGTTTGGATCAGCTGTTTGATGATAATCACCACCGATTCATTGTTCCTGACCAAAATTTCGAGAGTTATATTGATGATTGTCGTCCACTTAAGAATCAGGGAGTTGATCAGCTGATCAGGAAAGGTCAAGGTTTGGATTCAGGGCATCATAGGTTTAGTGAGAAAGATTTTGGTAGATATGTTTATATTTATAATTTATCACTAATAAAGCATAAAATAAAAAAAAACAGTTTGATCTAAACAGGTTAACTCTTTATTTTTATTTTATTTCACCATAATTCAGTTTATAAAATATAACAGATATTATTAAATTAAAACATAAAATAATAATGCAATTTGAATATTAGTTGATTTGGAATTACAAGGTATAGGTTTCGAAACTAAGTCGTCAATTTTCACCCAATTATTGTTGATTGATCTTGTGTAAGCTACATAATGACCAACTTTATTCAAATATACTGGTGGCACAAACTCTACTACACCAAATAATAAATAGTTTTTATCAAGTATCTTTAATTTTATTGGAATGTCACCTAAATTCTCCGTTAAACGTTGATTGTTATGAAGTTTTGAGAGAGAAGTCGAAGGTATGTAAAAATGACTTATGTCTAAGCATAAAAAATACATTAATAGAAAGAGATTTTGTTACAGAGTTTTGTGAACACGATCTGCAGTGAATCGATGATTCTACTTTTAATGCATCTGAAACACTGTCTTGTAACATGTCGATCCCACTCTCCCAGACTTTTTTTGCTGATATGCTCAATACTGCAAATGTTTTTATTGTTTTTTTTTTTGCATAAATAGTTTGTGCAAATAGACTCTACAATGTTTGAGTTATATGGAACGTTATCGAATAGCCGCTGCATTAATAAGTTAATATCATCCGCACAATTAATTGTACAATTTCGACCCGGATAGAAAGCAAATAATAATTCGATTCTTTTTTGATAAAACTTTGCTAAGGCTCCGAACTGAGCATAATTTATAATGCATGAAAAGAAACACTTGGATTGACTCTGTGAATCGATATAATTTTTTAGATTTTTAAAATTTAAGTACCCGAATGAAAAAATTTCACAGAGACTATCAAATCCACACGTATTAAGTAACATATATTTAGAATTATTAACTTTTCGTGGTTTTTGTCTACTGCCATTTTCAATAAATTCTTTTTTTTTCTTTATTTTAGATAGTTTTTTATTAAGAATATTTTCATGAAGAGTTTGAACATCAGGACATGGAGTGACATATTTACCTCTTTTTTTGTGAACCATTGGCTCAGACTGCACGATTTTCCGTTTTGTTGGTAGTTTTTCAGTTTTCAAATTAAATTTTTTAGGTGATTCTAATATAATACTAAAACTATCGTGAGCGTTTTGAGTGAAAGAAAGTGCATTGGAAGTCGATGAAATTAAAATATTTTGTTCATTCTTTACTGGTGTCGATTGAAATAATGGAGATTCAAGTTGATACGAATCTTCTATCTTATTTTCAGACATTGATTTGAATAACCCAGACTTTAATAGAGGAGAATTGTTTTTTTGTTTAGGAGAAGATAAAAGTGATGAGTCCAAAATAGGTGAGTCTTCAGGTTTTTCTACAGATGCCAAATCAGTTAGCGAAGAATTAGACGCCGTTGAATCACCAATAGATATGGGAAGTGAACTAATCGAATTAGTTATTTCACGAGTGTCATTGTCTTTGGAAGTTAAATTTGTGTTTTTATCAACGTTCAGTTTGTTTTTCCAATTTTCACAGGCATTCAATACATCATTATTTTTTTTATTTGCTTTGGTACTGTTTTTTACATTAACTTTTGATTGCACTAATGGTTTTTTTTTATCAATTTCAGATCTAGCTTCTATCATTCGGGCTGTTAAGGATCGCATGTGTTTTATAAGTATTTTAATTATACCACTAGGTCGATGATTATTCAAAAACTCTTCTTTAGCTGTCCTAAAATAATTTTCTGATCT
Organism: Cotesia typhae; assembly: GCF_013202065.1. Lineage (NCBI taxonomy): Eukaryota > Metazoa > Arthropoda > Insecta > Hymenoptera > Braconidae > Cotesia > Cotesia typhae. Next base: position 2,652,350 of record NW_027423780.1, on the reverse strand, counting down.
TGCAGATGTTGGAACGATAATATCGGAGTCAAAAATTGTTCGCATTACATTAGTCCAAGCAGGAAATTTTTTAAATAAACGTTTTAATTCTTTCAGAAATTTGGGAAAATGGTATGGATTGATATCATCGAAACTTACTGCAGGATCAAACTTCGTATTAGCAATACATGTCTCTTTAGCAAGATTATCAATAAAGTTGTCAAGTTCCTGATCACATGTTTCCTCTTTATTATTGTCATTACAAACTAAATGTTGGTCACACTCTTTTTCTTTGCTACAAAAAGTTGTTTCCCGCAGACTTTTATAGTCAATAGTACTATCAAATTTGAAAGTTTCTATTTTCGATAAAATCCACTGAATATCTTCTTTACAGCCATGGCTTCTTTGACAAATTTTAAAAATGGCTGTTATCAGTTTTTTTAATTGATCAAAACATTTAATTGTACTCATTAAACCAATAACACGTAAATAAAAATCTTTAATGCCTGGTTTCGCATTTGTGAAAAATTTTAAAGAAGATATCCAGTGAATTAAGTGCGCAATGTCGATCCTTAAGTATGGCTTTGACACAGACTGGCGTTTACCTATTAAATATTGATAACAACTTTCTAAATATTCGCCATAAGTTTGATTATTTGTCGCTAAACAAATCGCATTTTGTAAAGACTTGGACATATCAGTCACAATATTCTGTGGAATGTGAGCACCACTTGCAATCCATTCCCGTAGCCAAGTTGTAATAATGATAGTGTCATGGCGTTCCGAAAGCATTTGGCATACTGGAACTATTAAATTGTCTATGTGAGTCACTATTTGATATAGAAATATTGGTCCATTTGAAAGACGTCCATCATGATTTAATTTAAAAGCTAAACTTCCAGTTGCGTCTATAGAAACTATAGGGTTTAATTTAAGAACGTCATTATACACATCAGTCTGTTCAATACTCCAGTAAAATGTAAAAAATTTATCGAAGCCAATTTGTCTTAACGTAGGATAAAATTCAGGATCATATTTTACCCGATTTAAATTTTCCCATAAATTTCCTTGTATTCCAAAATCGTCGTTTTCAGCTTCCTGTTTGATTTCGTTTAAAACCTTAGTTGACGGGATAAGCGGTGACACTTGATCTCCATATTCCTGAAATTTTAAAATCAATGCCTCTCGATACATAGTACTTTTTTTATTTTTTAATTCTTTCTTCACTTCTGTTCTTCTTCCTTTTGATACGTAACGTTTTTTATAATGAGGAATCGTTTTAGTATTTAAAGTGTAAATAATCATTTCAGCATTATTATCATCAGTATTATAATTGCATTCACCATAAATCGCAGCTTGACAATTATTTTCAACACAAACACCATTCACTTTAACTCTATAATTATTTTCAGTATTTCCGTTATCTTCGTTCTCAATACGAAAAACTTTATTGCTTGTAAAACTAAATGCACAGGGCAATTTCGTTTCACAGTAAATTAATTCTGCTAATGCATGTGTCCAATTCTCCTGCAATGTCAAGTATGGTCGATCGTTTTTGTCATTTTTTTGGATAGGCTTAATTGAAGTCCATACATCTGTGGGAAATTTTATGAGAAATGTCAATAATTTATCTTTACACGGATGATCATTCCGTTGAGTGTGGAGTGTAAAATCAGGATCATTTTTATCGTCTAAAATATTACTATCATCGCTTGCTGACGGTGACTTGTCATTCACAGAAGTTTCTTTGACCTCAGCCTCAGATTCAGTTATATTTAGACATTTAATGTAACTACACTAGTCACAAAAATTAAGGGATATAAAAAAAATTCCAAATTTTTTGGTGATTTTCAGCGAGCTGTAACTCCGAGGAAAATGATCGCACAGAAAAAAAAAAAAAAGCAAATTGTAGCTCCAAGTGTCTAGTTTTTAGATATGATCATGAAAATTTTTTGTCATCGTCAGGTCTGAAGAAATCCTAAGAAAACTACTGAAAAAAAATTTTTCGAAATTTTTTTTCGTCTTAAAAAGGTCTACGGGCTTCAAAAAAATTTTTTCGATTGTTTCGGTTAAAAGCTCTTTTAGTAAATTTAATACCCTTTAATTTGACGTAATCAAAAAGCCTGTACGATAATTTGCCGCGGAGTTATCGTCAATCAAAGCAAAAAGTTTTTTTGACTTTGGAAATCAATAACTCTGGAAATAATGACCGTATAGGAAATCGAAGGAGGGTTTTGAAAACTACACAATATTCTTTATAAGGGAACGTAAACCGCTTTTGAAGAAAAAATTTTTTTTGAATTGAAAACTCGGACTGAAAAAAAGACAAAAATTCGCATAATTAAGGATATTTGGATAACTTGGTATAACTTTGGATAAAATGGATGAACGAAGGATATCGTTGGTAATTTTTTAACTTCAAAGTGTCCCCTAAAATCCCTAAGAAATTCAAAGCGCTGCGATTTTTTGTTCATAGTGCCCAGAAGCTTCAAATTCTGTGTTTTCGCAAAAATCACCATTATGAGCAATTTTGTGATTTTTATTCATTTTTCCATTGAAAAAAATTTTTTTTTTCAAAATTCTTTATTTTTTCGATCAAAGAGATTGATTTTTCAAGAAATTTAAAAAAAAAAAAAAAAAAATTTTCAATTTTTTCGAAATTTTTTTATCAAAAATTTTGTTTTTTAATTTTTTTTTTTTTATCGTCTTCAGAATGCTTCACTATTGTCAAAAAAAATTAACTCAATTTTTTCTGTCCGCTACAACTGCCTTAGTTTTAAATCTCATTTTAAAAATTCAATAAAAACAAATTGATATACCCCCCGCGGAGTTCGGCTTTTCCTCACACAAAACTTGAATTTTACGTTTTCTTTTTAGCCTAAATTCCTTACGTGAATTTTATGGAAGCTTTTCTTTGATAAGCACCTTTTGATATGCCTCGTCGACATTTAGCTGCCACAGATGTGGCTCGCATTGTTATCCTCCTTCAAGAGGGCTACAGTCAGGTGGAAGTAGCAGCTTCTATGGGAGTGAGCCAGTCCGTTATCAGTCGGGCCTATGCCCGATTTAACGCGACTCAAAGTTACGATCGTCGTCCGGGTCAAGGTAGACTACGAATCACTACCGAGCGTGATGATCGAGATATCATTCGAGAAGCTCGTCGAAACCCTACTGCGCATGCCCACACGATCGCTCATCAATTTCGCAATCGTCGACAACGTCCTCCTCAACAACACATATCGGCATCGACGGTTCGAAATCGCTTTCGAGAGCAAGGACTACGCGCTAGACGCGCAAATCGCGTGCCTATGCTCACTCCACGACATCGCCGAGCCCGATTGGCCTATGCTCATGATCATCACCATTGGGGTCGTAGACAGTGGACCAGTGTATTATGGACTGACGAATCTCGATTTTGTCTTCATGGCAGCGATAGACGATCTCTCGTTTGGCGCCGTCGTGGAGAACGAGATCGGGATGGTTTTACGAGACCAGTTACAGCTTTCAATGGTGGATCAGTCATGGTGTGGGCAGGCGTGTCCTTCAATACCAGAACCCCGTTGGTCATCGTTCGTGGGACGTTGACTGCCGATAGGTACGTCGACGAAATTCTGGAGCCACACGTCCTGCCTATGCGCACACGCATGGGGGCAAGACGGTTCATTTTGATGCAGGATAATGCTCGTCCTCACACTGCAGTTCGTACGCGAACTTTTCTCCGCGCCAACAACGTAACAACGCTTAATCATCCAGCGATGAGTCCTGATTTGAACCCAATTGAGCATGTTTGGGACATGCTTGGGCGTCGATTGCGGCGAGACTATCCGCAACTGCACAATCTTCATCAGTTGACTCAAGCGTTGTTACGTTGTTGCCGGCGGTAAAACAACAGTCGAAAAAAATTGAGAAAATTTCGAAAAAAATTGAAATTTTTTTTTTTTCAAATTTCTTGAAAAATCAATCTCTTTCATCGAAAAAATAAAGAATTTTGAAAAAAAAAATTTTTTTCAATGGAAAAATGAATAAAAATCACAAAATTGCTCATAATGGTGATTTTTGCGAAAACACAGAATTTGAAGCTTCTGGGCACTATGAACAAAAAATCGCAGCGCTTTGAATTTCTTAGGGATTTTAGGGGATACTTTGAAGTTAAAAAATTACCAACGATATCCTTCGTTCATCCATTTTATCCAAAGTTATACCAAGTTATCCAAATATCCTTAATTATGCGAATTTTTGTCTTTTTTCAGTCCGAGTTTTCAATTCAAAAAAATTTTTTCTTCAAAAGCGGTTTACGTTTTCTTATAGAGAATATTGTGTAGTTTTCAAAACCCTCCTTCGATTTCCTATACGGTCATTATTTCCAGAGTTATTGATTTCCAAATTCAAAAAATTTTGCTTTGATTGACGATAACTCCGCGGCAAATTATCGTACAGGCTTTTTGATTACGTCAAATTAAAGGGTATTAAATTTACTAAAAGAGCTTTTAAACGAAACAATCGAAAAAATTTTTTTGAAGCCCGTAGACCTTTTTAAGACGAAAAAAATTTCGAAAAATTTTTTTTCAGTAGTTTTCTTAGGATTTCTCCAGACCTGACGATGACAAAAAATTTTCATGATCATATCTAAAAACTAGACACTTGGAGCTACAATTTGCTTTTTTTTTTTTTTCTGTGCGATCATTTTCCTCGGAGTTACAGCTCGCTGAAAATCACCAAAAAATTTGGAATTTTTTTTATATCCCTTAATTTTTGTGACTAGTGTAGTAAGAATCGCATTTCGATTTTGTGAAATATAAAAATACAAATTTAAAGGTTTCATGCTGTAACTTCCCGAATCCAATTTCCATTTTGCACAAATTTCCTTCCAGATTGGATTAGACCGAGATTTTACTTTACCATTTTTTTCACATATTTCAAATTTTTGAATAGTTTCAAGTATCTCAAAATGAGAAACTGCCGCCCAAGAAGTCATAATAATTAAATAAATCGAACAGCACCAAATTTAAACAACAACAGCAATAATACTCGACAAATAACTGATTATTCATTATGAGCTCGCTATTCAATTATTTTGAAATATGGTGCGTCGAGATGCGCAGAGTACAAAAAATTGGCGGCAAAACAAAGTTTAAATAAATGAATTATAATAAAATTTTTATAGTTGTTCATAGTAATAAAAAAGTGTTCCACATTTTTCCGCTGATTAAATGACTGTTTACACTGATAGAAGGATTTGTTTATAGTTAAAAATATTTGTCAATATTTAACAAATCATTTATTAAAGACCACTTTTTAGTCCTTAATAAATGTTTCTTAGTATTTAAAAAGATTTATTAGTATTTAATAAATAAATATCAGATTTATTAAATACAAACAAATCATTTAAAATATTAAGAAATATTTGTTTAATACTAAAAAGTGGTCTCTAATAAATGATTTGTTAACTAATAACAAATATTTTTTGGTACAAATAAATCTTTCTGTAAATATATTTACAAATCTATCTTTAATGCGATTTAAACTTACTATTACACCTTTAATTGATTTTCTCCAAAATACGTACCACATTATACTTACAGTTCTAAATACGTAAAAAGCTAACGGCCAGCCAGTTCAAAATTCTAATGGACATAAATAACCAGATCTAAACCTTGGTTCTTGTCAATCAGCATGTGGTCCAGATCCTGCTCGTTTTTTACTACAAACTTGCGGTTTTCGAGATCGAGGTCTGGTTCCCGACTCCCGGGAGCCTCGTTGTCTGCAAAAAAAGACTGATAAAATCTCGGAGGCTTGAACGTACTTACGTGAGAACATAGACGAAGTGACGGTTATGGAGGAGTCTCCATAGTTGTCAGAGCTGGACTCTTCAGCGGGAGAGTTGGCGCTGCTCTGATGTAGGTGCTACTGGTCTTCCTGGACCTACTGGGACTTGGCTAAGCGCTTGCGGTCAATGATCGCTTGCTCATTCCTGGCGATCAGCAGCTCCGAAAGATTTTAAATGGTGAGCTTCCAATATCCAAACTCATTGAGTTTGTGCGAGCCCGACTAGAAAAAAAATCTGAACTTTCTTTGAAACGTGCGACAACGCGTTAGATATCGTCCCCTTCAAGATTTTTTTCTGTTTGACGTTTTTCAGGAAGAGGATGCTCAACGAAGGCGTAAGATTCAGGTTCCAGTGGAAGTACCTCCGGTTACTAATACCTACAGAATTGGCTCACAAATTGTATGGCGTTAGGATCGATGCCTAATTAAGACATCTTCTGTCTCACCAAGGTCTCTTCCTTCAGAAGGGTTGTTGTGGAGATCATATGTCAGCGAGCAGTACTTGAGGAGAGTCGGTTTGTATTCTGGCGAATCTGATGAGTCTTTGGATTCTTCTATCATCGTTACGTCAATATTTCATATGCACTGTCGGGTAAAAATTAAAAAATAAAAAATTTTAATATTAAACATAAAAAATACGTTAGTAAATCCTTCGTAAATCATTAATAAAATAAATAATAAAGCATTGAATATTCACTTCAATTAAAATCTTCAATAGAATAATTTTGTTTGATGGAATTATTTATTAAAAAAAAAAAAAAAAAAAAAAAAAAAAAAAAACTTACAGGTACAAATGTATCATTGACAAGAGAGGAATCATTGAGGTCAATATTATCAGGGTAGGCCATCTGATTAACCATCGATACAATGGTAGCTGAAGATTAACTCGCATTGCATACACCAGCGCGAATCCTGGAAATTCTAATGTGTATCTCGCTTTCACAAAGGATTTTGTGTCTTCTGGTCTTTGCCTCAATGTCACTGTCAAAAAATAAGCAAAAATTAGTTAAATTATAATTAATAAATTGTAAACAATAAAAATGAGTCAAAATATAAAAAAACATTTCTGTATTTGGATAGTGACAACAGAATTGAATATACCCGTAAATAATTATTATGGAAAATAATTGTGATATGCTGTGATGTGATTAAATATAAAAAAAATTGCCAGAGTGTTAATATATTGGCGATAGATGTTAGCATTAACAGACGATACATAAATTCATAGTCAGAACTGATGTAATGTTTATAAACATACGTACATTTTTCGATAGAATCATTGATAAAGAGTGGTGTGTCGTCGTGAGTAATTTTTGAATCTAGGACTTCCATTGTCAATCACAGTATTAAGTGACAATTAATTAAATTCACTAGGATGTTGTGACGCACTGGAGCTAAAATAGTGGGACTTGTATTGCTGGTTTCAGGATCATCCCCGGCTTTACTAAAAATTTCCATAAACATGCCATGAAAATTTTGGACAGTCAATTTAGGAAATCCCAGAGCAATTAAATTGTCTCAACACTTAATTTAATAGCAAAATCTTTGAACTTGTCATATTCGTCTTTATTATTGATTAGTTTTCAAGATAAGCATAGCTGAATGCCCGAAAAAGCAGTTGCCATCAGGTATAATCCGTCTTATAAACGAGTATATAACCCTCAACACTTTAGTTTTTGGCAAATACACTTGGTCTTCTGGGTACTCGCGTTCAAGATCCTTCATTGATTTTTCTTCGCCAATATAAAGTATTCATTCCAAGATCTCTTTCTCAATGTTCCACTGCTGTTGAAGGATAAATTCAACTCGATTAACAATATTTTCAGGTGCTACAGTTAATATTGTGTCATCCATGATTTAGTGAACTGATTCATAACAATGTTTTTATTTTTATAAAAACTTGTAGTGAATCCACAATTATTGGATACGATAAAAAAACTGCTTTTCTCTATTAGTATTAGATAACTCCATGAAAGAAAATTTACTGTTTAATTTTAGCATTATATAAATAATAATTATTATTTCATAATTAAACATTTAGCCCAAATAGAGTAACCATAAAAAGTTTGTTTACATGGACATATACGCATGTATCTTAGTATGTCTCACTATGGCTTGTCCTCATGTAAAACTACAATAAAATTGTCGCGACGATGACGTCACAATTGTCATTCACAGGTCCAAAGGTGCAAAATAATTATTTATATTATTAATTAATTAAAATCCGTTTTATGCGCAAAATAGCTATCATTCCTAATAGAAAAAAGAATGAGCAATTTTTTGGCGCCTATTACGATAAAAATAAATTCTCACAATCAGAGATAATTGGAAATTAATTTTTGATTTTTTAATTACGATTAATTAATTAAGGACGTGGCTAAAGGTACGGCAACTGGGAGATACGGATCCGTTCACATACGGCTCCGTACGCATACGGACAACCTTAAAGACCCGGGGAAATTCAAATTTTTAAGTCGTACGCATACGGAGACGTACACAAACGGACTCGTATTTAAACGGAGCCGCGTATATACGGAGTGTTATACATACGGACTTGAAAAATTACGTGCCCGGGAAATTTAAATTTTTTCAAGTCGTACGCATACGGAGTCGTATGCATACGGAGCCGTATAATTACGGCGTTATTTTTGTAAACTTATCAGAGTTTCAGTTTTGTATGTACGACTCCGTGTTTATACGGAGATTTACGAATTTTTGTTGGTTTAGGCTGTGGAATGCTACGTATTCCATAATTCATATATTTCTATAGAGTAGTATATAGTACTCTATAATTTAGGTAATACTACATGCATCGACAGGCTTAATAAAATTATGATTGCTTTTAGTTTCTGTCACATTACGATGTAAACTTCTCAGTAATTTGCAGTGTGTGTATGCCTTAATTTTTTTGGTTCTGAGAATATGCATTATACCCCCTCTCGCTCTGATCTACCTGTTCGAGCTTGTTCGTGGATTGGTGATTCCTTGTGAAAATCAGTATTCTTCGGTACCTGTTATTTTATTGTGAAGTACAGTGACTGTTGGCATTAAACCGATTCAAAGTATATCATTGCACTTTTAAGTTTTAAAGTAATTATCGTACAATTTTATTGTAATAAACATGATACTTTTTAATTTATTCATTTCAACTAATCTAATCTAAGGTTATTACTTACAGATGAGTTTATTCCTGGGTAAAGAGTTTAACTCAAAAGTGGAATTTGAAGAGGCTTGTAAACAATACCAGCTCGAAACTGGGCGAAAATTTGCCTTTTCATCCAATTATGTTGACACGCGTCATTTAAAAAAAACAATCAATTCTAAACTTGAGATTTATCATTGTGTTGCTAGGTGTATTCATCATGGAGCTCCTAAGGAATTGAAAAAAAAAGTAAAAGAGTAAGTATTCACCTTTTACCAGCTTGCGTTGGTTACTTCAAGATGTTAATTTTTGTCTTTATTTACTTTTGAAGGCCTATCGTCAGGACCAATTGTCCAGCATATTTTAGGATGAACATTCATAATAATGAAACGCTGAGAATTTATCAATGGAATGAAGAGCACAATTGTGAGACCATGCCTGCTTCTATTGCCTCTTCATCCAGCGTTTCACAACAACAGAAACAACAACAACTAGTGAGCAAAACAATGCCAGCAAAGAATTGTCAGCAAAAACGTTCTCATGAGCCAGATTCATCGAGTGGCGATGAATTCGCGAATTCACCGTCACAGTCAACGTCCCGTTCCAGATGTCCGTCAAAAAGAAGCGACTCCCTCTGTCTCCTATCGTAGTGCCTCAAAAACATGCCAACCTGCCATTTAATTCGGAGGAAAATACAGATGAAGATATTTCCGAGAAAGATGATGACGGAACATCTGTTCAGTCTCCACCTTTCTCTCCTTTATCTTCACCTGTAAAACAACCCGATGGAAATAATGCAGACGCGACGTACAGTCTCTCAGAAAATTCTATCGTCTTTGATGAAAATTTACCTGTTATAGCAGAGGATGAAAACAACGAAATCCTGCAAGTACTTCTAGGAGGCTACTTTAAAGTTTCAACACCTGAAGATTCACTAGTTGAATAAGATGATGTGTTATCAATATTAAAATATTTAGAGCTTTTTTATATCTTTAATTTCCATAAATCTGTTTTTTTCAATACTGTCATGAATAATAAAAATATTCAATCATATTATAATTTCAATATTTCTTCATTAATTTATAATGATTTTTAGTTTTATTCTAACAATAAATTCAAAATTGTCTTGTATCTTCAATTATTTCTACCATTAAATGAAAAGAAATAATTCTAACCGACTCGAGAATTAATTAAAGTAAAGTACCCAGTACTTGAACAGTTTTAAAAATGGTCCTAGTACTTGAACAGTTTGGAAATTCTTGTATTATTAAAAAACTCCAGCCGTAAACATTAATATTTAATGTATATTAAGATCTTCAAATCTTAGTTAATGATACAAGAAATATTTTTTAATGTTAAAGCTAAATTATTACAGGATTTTATTGATGACTGCGTTAAATTAATTTATTGAATAGATTTTTAGCGGCGTACAGTCGTTAGCTCTTTTTACTAGTTTATCTAACTAGATTATTTAATTATTATTAAAATTACGTTAGCCCGATACCTTCAGGCATAAACAATTTATTTCAATTATTATTTTTTGAGTTTGTCATTTTTATAATTTTAACTGAAAAAATAATTCGGACGGCCCAGACCAGGAGTCGAACCTGGATCTTTTGGTTAGAGCCTTTGGCGCGTAGGACCCAAAAGTTGAACGAGACAGCGCCGTATGTTCAAGTATACCGTCTCTCATTTTTACATTGCTGTAGTACTTGAACAGTCTAACTCTATGTTAAACAAATATTTTAAAATGTTTTAAAAAATACATTAAATTGTATAGTTACAAAAAAATTATACAAATGAAGTAAATAAAAAAACTATAAACAAAATTTACTATTTTTAGAACGAATATTAGTGTTTGTGAAATAAAAAAAAATTATTAATCATTCTAATCTGACTCTGTAAACAACAGGCAAAAATACATTTGAATGTTTTTTAAAAGTAGAGGACTTAAATGTATGATTATTGTTAATTTTATAATATAATTGAGCAGACATTTGATAATTTTATGAATTTTTTTAACAAGTAAATAATGGTAAAATAAATTAGAAAAAAATTGACATTTAGAAATTTAAAAAATTAAAAATACAATTTTTTAAAAATATTTTTTGGAACAAATTTATTTGTTAAAAAAAAATTAAAAAATAGTCAAGTGACTACTAACTTGAAAGTCATATATAATAAATTGTTATTTTTATTTTTATTTTAACACAAAGTATCTAAAGCCATGTTAAATGATTGTTCAAGTTCTGGTACAGAGGTGTTCAAGTACTGCAGCGCATCACAGTTTAATGTTCAACTACTAGGCCACTTGAAGAATTTTTTTAAATAATTAAAAAAATTTATTTTCTTAACGTGATACAAATTTCTTTTCTTTAATATATTTAGAATTGAAGATATTTTATTAAGTCACTTTGATTTGGTCAGTTATGATGAAATTAACGTTCTAAAATTGTGGTCAAATACAATACACTATCAAATGTGTTCAAGTACTGGGTCTTTTACCTTATCAAACAAGTTAATGATTGGTTCCTAAGACATAAGATCAGCAGTATTTTTACGGATCCGTACAACAACGGAGCCGGTGCGGTTCGGATCCATACATATTAGTGTATTACATATCATGAAGATTATGATTGTTTATAAGCTTGCAAGGTGTATTTGCTTAATAAGTAGTGATTAAATTAACAATAAATGAATGTTGATGAATCCTAAACATGTAGAAGCATGCACTAATACTCCAATATCAAACATGGATGTAAGTTGATATTTTTAATAATTAATTATTGTTTTATTGTATTTTTTAAATAAATAGTTATATTCAATTTATATTTTTTTTAACCTAACTAACACAGGGTTTATTTTTGCATCAACGTTTTAAATCTGAAGAAAAATTGAGAGCCGCAGTGGAATTTTATGAAACAAGCACAGGCTTTAAATTTACTAGATTTTCATTCAATTATTTAGATGAATCTTCCACAGAGAAATCAATTAGAACCAAATTATTGTTCCGAAGAGTAGAATATAAATGTGTTTGCTATAAAGAGCCTGAACCTTTGCCTGCTAATCGAAAAAGAAGACGAGAGTGAGTAAAAAAAATATGCTAATTAACATATGCAAATTTGTTAAAATTGATTGTTTCCACTAGTGAAAAAAATATAATAAATCAGGATGTTTGATGAAAAAACTTAGTGTGAATCAAACTTTTGCAAATTGCTAAATGTACGAGTACATAATACTGATTTTTTATAACTTATTTCTGATAGCATCGTTTGATTTCTAATCCCTAATCAGCAAAAATACCAAAAAATTGATTTAAAAAATAACTTTTCTCAGTTTGCCATTGTTTTCATTTGATCGTAAATATAAGCACAAACAGAGGAATACAAAAAAAAGTTCATATCTTATTAATTTCAGTTTCCATGTATCTACTTCAATTTCAGTAAATAATATTCAGAATTACTGCTTATCAAAGATTGTTCTTTAATATCGATTAAATTTTATTAAATAAATCAACTATTTTTAGTGATATAAACATAACTTTTCTCTAGTGTATATACTGAAGTTAATTAATCATTAATTTCCTTTTTTTAGCTATATCTCAGGAACCAAGTGTCAAGCAGGTTTCACAGCTCACATGCATTCTGATAGCTTACTAATTGACGTTTGGAATGATAATCACAACTGCAGAAGTTTCGAGGTAACTACCCGTACAAAAAAAAATTTTGTTTCCAGATGAACTTCAGATAGTGAAACAAATATGAACTTCCGCTGGAAATCCAGCGGACTTTCCGAGGAATTTGAAAATTTTAATTTGCATATTGAGTTCTTCTACTCCAAAAATATATTACCATAAAATTTTAAAGATCTTAAATGATAAGTCACTGTGAGTTTTACTAAAATAAGTCATGACTTATCATTTAAGATTCTTAAAATTTTATGGTAATATATTTTTTAGAGTAGGAGAACTCAGTATGCAAAATAAAATTTTCAAATTCCTCCGGAAAGTTGGCTGGATTTCTAGCGGACTTTCCTGAGGAATTTGAAATAAATCGCGCACAAAACTTAATTTTTTTAATACGTAAAAAAACATTTGGAGACATTTATAGTGAAAATTTTAGTAAAACTCACAATGACTTATCATTGAAGATTCTCAAAATTTTGTGGGGATATATTTTTTGGAGTAGGAGAACTCAATATGCAAAATAAAATTTTCAAATTCCTCCGGAAAGTTCGCTGGATTCCCAGCGAAAGTTCATATTTGTTTCACTATCTGAAGTTCATCTGGAAACAAAATTTTTTTTTGTACGGGATATTTAAGGCGTATATTTTTATTAATTTCATGAAAAAAAGTTGTTAACCTTTATACTATTTAATAGCCTTCTTCAATTGCAACCGTAGAAACTAAAAAATTGAAAGTTGATGACAAAAGCCAAAAATTGATTGGATCAACATTCAACAGTTTTCAATCATTATTAACGTTCGTAAAACAGTTCCAAAAAGAAGAAAATGACGTTTATATTACTCGAGATAGTCGAAAACTAACAAGTGATAACACACAAGATCCTACATACAATGCTGATTTAGAATATATCTATGTAAAATTTGGTTGTAAATTTGGTAAAGCAACTCATACTCCCAAAATAGATAAAGTGCGAAATACAAGGTAAATATATATAATTTTTAAATTCTCTATATAACTTACAGAAATAACTAGGATAGTATAAACAAATACATTCGTATATACATACTTTTCCAGTTAATTTAGTAAATTTACTTTTAAAAAAGTCACTATTTGACCTAAATCATTATGTCTAAAGTAATTTGTCAAAATTTTTGCAGTTCATACAAACTAGGATGTGAATTTTATATTTATGCACATATAACTAAAGACAAAAATTTATTGGAAATAACAAAAGTGAATTTGGAGCACATTAATCATGAAGACATTGAGGTAAACATTGTATTTATAGAGGAAGGGAGGGAGGGGGGGGGCAAAATGGGCCCCTTAAGAAAAATATTTTTAAATCCTTATTGTTTTTGTGTGGTTTTACTTTTTTGAGTCCCTTGCCAAGTATTTGACCTCAATTTGCTATATTCATTGAAAATAAAAATTGAAAATGTGAGGCAAAATGGGCCACATTCAGAAAATTTTTATAATAAGAGAATTTTCAGTTTCTTTCTCTTTTTCTCTCTCGAACCATTCAACCGATTTAGACATCATTGGCAGCAATTAACGTAGTTTTTGTTGAGCTCTAAAAATCATCTTATTGAATCAGAAACGATCCAGGAATAAGTGTCAGAGTTATGTAAGAAAAACACTTAATCCCAAATATTTCATTCACGATATCTCCCGAACGAATCAACCGTTTTTAATCATGATTAAAACGTGGACATTAACACGTGCACGTTAACGGCAATCGACGCAGTATTTTAAATTATGCTTAAGAGCTGATTAGAATTTGGAATCGATGGATTTAACAGATTAAGAGTAATTGCAAAAAAACGATTTTTCGAAAATTTTATTTTCGCGATTATTCAAAATTTACCAGCCTGAATTACTTTAAATATTGTAAAATATCTAGGGCCAAAGAGACTCTTTCGATTGCTGTCAATCCCGTTCAAATCAGTCAAGCCGTTCAAAAGTGATGAAAGGTTTACCTTCATACAACCACATACACACACACACACACACACACACACACACACACACACACACCATCGTAAAAATAATCAGGAAAGCTTCTGTAAAATAAATGTGAAGATAGTTTTCTCTCAAAAAATATAGTTAATAATGCAGTTATTTATTAACTCGTGACCGAGTTCGTTCTTTGTATAATACACAAATTCTAAAAACGCGTTTAAATGAAAAATATTCATTGGTTTTCAAAGTCTAATCAGCCCATTTTACCTCCCAAATACTTTGGAAGTGAAAAATGTCGAGGGTTCATTCTGCCCCCAAATATTTTTAGGCATAAAAAATTTTAGGGGGCTTATTTTGCCCCCCTCCCCTTCCTCTATTGAATACTTAAAAAACTACATTAAATTAAAATTTTTTGTTTTCTATACAACATCTGCATTTTATTTTACTTCAAGTGATGAAAAGTTGATCCCTAAACACAATATTTTTAATATGAACCCATATTTTGATGTATTATTCAATTGTTGTACCTCGATCTAAGCTTTATTAGTGGTACTTTTTCTTTTAATGAAAAAATGTTCTACTTGGAACAAAAATTAAAAATTTTTTTGATTTAACGGTCTTAAAGATTAGAAATAATATATTCATTATAGAAATTGATGATTTCACTAATTGAATCAGTACCAAAATTGAAGAAAGTATCAGTAATTGATACTTCCCCGCCACTAATGAGATCTTTTACCCTAGTATTATTAAATTTAAATATTCAGAGTAACGAATATTTATTTTAAATGTACTACATTTATTAGAACGAAGTGGTTTTTAGATGATTCTGTATTAATAGGTATATAAAAAATAATTTACATAACATATATTATTTTTAATTTCAGGCGTTTATTGGGGATGTACAAGTTGTAGAAAGAATACTGAAATCTAAAGGTAAACTATTTATTATTACTGTTTATATGCCACGATTTTTCTTGGCATATTAAGGGGGTATTCTAGTCTACACGCAAAAAAAAAATTGGGGCTGCCACATGATACATTCCTGTGGCAGCCACATGATATTTTCATGTGACAGCGACATGGCTTTCATGTGGCAGGCAATAATATTTAAACTCAGCAACAATAATTATCATAACAATAATAATCTATATTATTAAGAGAATAAAAAAAATTTAGTCGCCAGAGTATTTATATGATAAAATGGGTTTATGGTTAAATTTAGTATCATTAGAAAAGTCTTGACCTGGAGTTGTCCCTATTCAAGCTTTCATATCATTCTTACCAATAGTCAATAGTATTTATTATGATAAGAATAAAGACTGCATTCGAAAATGCTCTATCTCTCGATACATAATCAAGCAATGACCTCGCATCTGGTGAACTGTTGCCATTTTTAACAATATAAGCTGATTCTAACTTTACACTCATTGAGATCTTTCATTTGAGTACCCACATCAACTTTTCATATATTTATATACATTATATATACGTAATACATATTATGTATATATGAAAAATATATCAAAAATGCATGTGGGTACTCAAATAAAAGCTCTTGATGAGTGTAACACCGAGATGCGCTTATATCTTAAAAAATGTCAATAATTAAGAAATTACCTTGTATCTAGTGAATTATTGACAATTTTAAAGATACAAGCTCACTCCGACATTACACTCATCGAGACCTTTCATTTGAGTACTCACATCAACTTTTCATATATTTATATATATTATATATTATATATATGTACATATGAAAAATATATCAAAAATGCATGTGGGTACTCAAATGAAAGCTCTTAATGAGTGTAACATCGGGATGAGCTTATATCTTCAAAAATGTCAATAATTAACAAATTACCTTGTATCTAGTGAATTATTGACATTTTTAAAGATATAAGCTCATTCCGACATTACACTCATTGAGAGCTTTTATTTGAGTACTCACATGCATTTCAATATATTTTCATATATGCATATATATAATATATATATAAAAAGTTGATGTGGGTACTTAAATGAAAGATCTCGATAAGTGTAAAGTCAGGATGAGCGTATATCGTTAAAAATGGCAATAGTTCACCAGATGCAAGGTCATTGCTTGATTATGTATCTAGAGATAGAGCATTTTCGAATGCATCCTTAATTCTTATCGTAATAAACACTGTTGACTATTGATGAGAATTATATGAAACCTTGAAAAGGCACAACTCCAGGTCAAAACTCTTCCAATGATACAAAATTCAACCATATTAATCCATTTTATCATATAAATACACGGGCTATAAAATTTTTCTTATTCCATGAAAATATCATGTGGCTGCTACAGGAAAATTATGTGGCAGCCACAAGAAAATATCATGTGGCAGTCACATGAAAATCTTGTGGCAGCCCCAATTTTTTTTTTTGCGTGTAGGAGGGTTGGAATTGAGGTCATGTTCACGTACCAATTTCTTGAGATCTTACCCCCTCCTCCTCGACACTTCATCAGCTGCTAATTTTTTGAATTTTCAACTTTTTTAATTTTTTTCTGTACACTTGTAATGTTAATAAATAACTTATACAAAAATGTGTAGTAAAAATATTGATTGCCTTTTTTACGGCACGTCAAAAATTACCTGAAATTCATGCTTCTAGACTAGAATACCCCCTTAATGTCGTATCTAATCATTCATTAACTTTTCGATGGTTTTTTTTTCTTTTTTTTTTTTTTGTATCAAAAATTTAATATCATTCATTTTTTCTAGGTGCAGATGTTCATATTCTTCATAAGAATAATGAATATCAAGGTTTATACTTTTCTACCGCTGATATGAGGTCATCACTGAAAGCATGGCCAGATATTGTATTTCTTGATGGAACGTATAAAGTTTTTAATACTAATTTATCTTTAATGATATTACTTGTAGAAGATTCGAATGGACTTAGTGAAGTAGCTGGGATTGGTTTATTAGCACATGAGGACTATTTATCGATGAAGTGGTTTTTGAATACGGTGAAAAATGAAAATGAAGAGGCTTGCAATAATATCAAATGTTTTATGACAGATAAAGATATGACAGAGCGAAAAGTATTAAAAGAATTATTCCCTAACTCACTTTTACAAATATGTCGATTTCACGTTTTAAAAATATTTTCAACTCAAATAACAACCAAAAATATGAACATTACCAGTGATCAAAAAGATTTTTGTCTGTCCCTACTCACTAAAATTGTATACAGTACATCAGAAGCCGAATATAATGATTATTACGTTATGTTATCAAAAGAAGCACCTCTTCAGGTTGTTAAATATTTTAACGATAATTGGCATATTAATAGAAAAGAATGGTGCACTTATTTAATGGAAAAAATTTGGGCAATTATTCGAATAATAGATTAGAGTCACTCAATGGAAAAGTTAAAGATGAGATTGGTTTGAATAATTACATAAGTAGTTTTATAGTAGCTTTTTTCAAATGGCTTTCTAGTCATAACCGTAATAATGACTTCAAAGCTTCCAAAAATTTTATTAAAATACAACTTCCTGCAAATAACTTTACTGAGTGGGAAAAACTGTATTTGAATTATTTGACAATAAAAGCTTTTGAGTATGTTCAGACTGAGCTTAAGTATCATAATCACATTACGTTTTGGAATGAAAATAATGTAGAAAATACTATTAATCCAGATAATATCGAAGAGAAATATATTATAATGTGTAAATATATTATGATGTAAAATCACTCGTGATAACTACCACATGCAAAAGTTGTCAATGTCCTCACTGGTTAACATTGTCTTTACCTTGTCGACATATTTTTTTGATCAGAAAGAATTATGGTATTTCATTATTTTCGGAAGAATTGTGTGCGACACGATGGACAAAAAGTTATTACCGATCAACTCAGAGATCATTTCGAAGATTAAAAGAGGAAACTGTTGAAGTCACAGAAACTCAAGTTTCTCAGGTTGTTACATCCGGAGAGAATATCGATAGCAGGGTAGAATTACAAAAGCAGTTGAAATATATAATAAATGATATAACTCATACCATGAGCTTAAATTGTGCTCAAAATTTTGAAAATAAAATGAAAATTCTCAGTGACATAAGTTCTTCTTTTATAAAAGGATCAGATATTGAAATTAGAAAGGTAGTTCCATCTTTGACTACTATTAAAAATAAGTTGCGAGGTACGATGGTAACAGAATCAAAAGTAAAGTCAGTTTTTCAAAACGAAAAATAATCAAATCATTAACCGATAAAATTTTTGAGTCATCAAATAACTGGTTATTAAATAATTGGAAGTCTAAATTACAAACTTTAAAAGAAATAGATAATTTTTGGAGACAATCTATTGAAGTAGAAGTACTTGAAAAACAAAACAAAATAGCTGCAGCTGCTATTGAAAACTCTAATTCTAAAAAATTAACAATGGTGGGCAAGCAATCAAACTTGATTATGATTGTAAAGTTTCTGACGTAAATATACCTGTGAAAGTAAACACTCGAGGTCGCCCAAAAGGAGCATTGTTAACTGTTATAGGAGTTCCAAAGAAGAAACGTAAGTTAAGTACTTTTTCGGAAAAAGTAATTATGAACAAGCCACTGTTTTATTAAATTGGTTGCAATTACCTGATATAGTTATTGATAACGTCTTGAGAAATGAGTACATTATTAAATATGAAGATATCTCTAAAATTTGTACAGTTGAAAACCTCGAAAATGGCTTCACACATACATCTGTGAATTTCAATGTTCTTAAAAACTATTTTGATGAAACAAGTTTCGAAACTCTTGTGCAAACAGTCGAAAATAAGAAAAAAAGTAATGTTAGCTATTGTAACAGTTGTAAAGGAACATTTTTAAAAGATACTAAGGTAAAATTTGTATGCTGTGATAATTGCTTAAACTATTATCATTCTAATTGTGTCTTCTTAAAAAGAAATCTTCAACGTTCTTGGTTTTGTGCTAAATGTGAGGAAAAATTTAAACAAAAAAGTTGAGATTAATAATGAACATTGAAATAAAAAGAATATTTAATACAAAATAATAATTTCGACATATACATATAACTACGTTAAATCTTATTTTATTTTACAGGATCTTCATACTGTATTGTTATTACTTTTTTTACATGTCAGTGCGAAATTTCACTGAATATAGCTAATGTAACTATTTCTAAACAGGTCATGCAGCTTCATATACTATTAGTTAAAAAATTTATATTTCTTCATAATTTTGAGATATACCGTATGGAATTAAAAAATTAAAAAAAAAAAAAAAAAATTTGTAATTTACACAAAACTCTTAAATAATTGCAGCAAAAATAATCACAAAGTAATATGCTGAAAAAAAAATAATCATTAACAATTTTTTTCTTCTGTTATTTTATTTTTCAATTTCTGGGTATTGTTTTGTACTCTGGTTGTGCTAATTTGAGTTCTAATGCTGCGAGTTTAATTTTCTAAATCAATTTGAATGAACAAATAGTTTGTTGTTTTAAAAACTATTTATAACTAGAAGATATTATTTGTGTGTACTTGGACGTAAAAAGTTTTTCTTTTAATCATTAAAAGAAAAAATATTAGTTTTTAGTGTTCCCATAATTAATGGACGGAACGAAGAAAGTTATTGTATTATGAGTGTTGTCAAAACCAATAAAAATTCGTAAATCTCCGTATAAACACGGAGTCGTACATACAAAACTGAAACTCTGATAAGTTTACAAAAATAACGCCGTAATTATACGGCTCCGTATGCATACGACTCCGTATGCGTACGACTTGAAAAAATTTAAATTTCCCGGGCACGTAATTTTTCAAGTCCGTATGTATAACACTCCGTATATACGCGGCTCCGTTTAAATACGAGTCCGTTTGTGTACCTCTCCGTATGCGTACGACTTAAAAATTTGAATTTCCCCGGGTCTTTAAGGTTGTCCGTATGCGTACGGAGCCGTATGTGAACGGATCCGTATCTCCCAGTCGCCGTACCTTTAGCCACGTCCATTAATTAATTATTAATTATAGCAGTAGAGCAATTGTTTATATCGAAAGAGCAATTCATGAGCAATTTTTTGACATATGGTTTTTGAAAAAAAATTAATATTCGGCGCCAACTTGGTTACGGTTACTAAGGCAATGATCAGCTGACTATTACATAGAAACTACGGAGGGTAGAGGTAAGGAGGACCATCTAGTATGGGGAATCAGTTGAAAAAGTGTCCACCAGTAAACAGCAAATTATGATTCAAAAAATTGCCAAAGTGGCTCTAGTGTAGCAAAAGGACGTAATAATTTAATATTTTTTGTGACTTTTGTAGTGAGGAGATATGCAATATTTAAAACCTAAACTACTTACGTAGTTGAATGTAATTAAGTAAATATAACCTATAAAACTGCTAAAATAATACAGATAGCGATTTGATTGTTTTAAAATTTTTATAGGTACATTTTTGTTTTTTTGTAATTTCATTGTTGTTAATTTTAATAAAATAAGTGTAATAATAATGGGAAAGCTTTGCTCAGTGAAAAGTTGTTCAAGTGGACGTAAATTAAAAATAACGGAATTGATATATCTCAATCTCTATCATTTTTCGCCCAACAATATGTATAATAAATTTTTATTAATTATTTAACAATAGCGAAGTGAACAGTTAAATAACTTTTTAATTTTTATAATAAAAGAAAATTATACAAAAAGTTGATTAAAAAAATTAAAGTCTTAATGTTTTTTGGAAAATATTGACATTATTATTATTGATGGATGAAAAATATTAAAAAAATGTAACATGTTCCTAATAATACTTAATAATTTAGGCAATTAATATTTTTTGTTTATATCAACTTCTAGACTCTGGAAAAATTAAATAAATGGAATACAGCTTTAGGCAATACAATGAAAATAACTGACTATATTTGTCATTTACATTTTAAAGAGGAGGACATAAAAATGTACGAAACGTTCAACATTAACGGGGAGATCACGATTTTTCCAACAGGTAAAAAAACATTACGAGATACAGCTCTGCCAACGGTCGAACATCAGTTTCTCCCTGTAGCCATACATGACGTTGAAGGAAATGTTATAAATCAACTACAAAAACCGAGTTCTAACCATAATAAATCTGAAGAAAAATTAAAACATGAAGATAAATCTAAACAACAAGAACTATTAGCTGATCAGAGAGTCTCTGATAGAGTTATGGATATGATTACACAAAGTAAACACGATTTAGAAATAGTGCAGTTGAATGAAGAAACTCATACTGATCAACAAAATGATAAAGAACCTGAAGTCACTTCTCAGCCAACCGAGAAATTTTTTGATAATCTGAAATCTTCTGTGCTACCGCAAGGTTGGATGTATTTTGAAAAACCAGAAGGGTTGGAATTCTTTCGGATGGATGCTAAAACTATGCAAATCGTAAACCGTTTACGAGTAAACAAATACTTATCTGTTACTGTAAGTTCTTGCAAAATAATTGTATTTGTCTCAATCTCTTTAATACCAATAATTAATTGAAAACACATTATAGGTTATTTTTTCGACGAATGAGGAATTGACTACAAACGATAATATATTTTCATTCAAAACCATCTACGAGTACTTGAAATTCGTAGAAAAATGGCCATTATGCGTTGGTACTCAAATAGACAAAAAAAAGTATAATCGATTTTTATATTAGCAAAGAAATATACTTATATGACGAGTAAAAATATAATTAACTTTTTTAATTATTACATCAAATTTTAGGTTTTCACAAACTTGTAAGGGTGTAATTTTTGGTGACGAGTCTTATACAAGAAATCAAGCGAATCCATGATGTAAATCTTGTAGAGTTTTACGACATCGCTTACAGAATTGTAATTCTGCTTCAAATATTTTAGAAAATACGATTTCTCAAAAACGTCGTACTTCAAATCTACAAAAACGATGTAAACGTTTAAAAATATCGGTAAGTTATTATACATATACATACCAGAAACTTTAAAGCTAGATTTTATTGTGTGTAGATAATCCGGTGATGGTTTTAAATTTTAGACATTAAAAGAAGCTGTAAAATCTAACGATATTATTTTTTTTCTCCTGCAGGAAAGCCACACAATTTGTGCTTTTTCAACGGTTTTTTGACAGCGACTATCATTTGTGGACCCATAAATTATTGTTTTTTTTCATCCATTTGTCATATATTACATTTTTAATTTTTGAATATATTTGTATATTAATGATATCGTCAAGATAGCTATAATTTTGAAAAAATAATTGTACATTCGTCCTAATATCGAAAAAATTAAAAATTGTTGTTTTTCAAATTGTACATATTTTAATTCCTATAAAATAATTGTGCTATATACTGCTTTTATTTCCGTTTACAGAATTAATAGCTGTTAATTATTTTATAGAACCCTTTTTATACATTTTACGATACAATGACAATAAATACAAAGTTTTTAAATAATATTTGTGTTGATTAAATGTTATACTCAGTAGCTTCTTCAGATTAAAACGATAATAATTTTAATTCAATCTCGGATTTAATAACTTGATATGAAGAAGGAAATGTTAGTTGTACATAAGTAATACTTTAATGTCAAATGGTGAATGTCGTTCTATTACAACCGAGGTTTATTAGTTATGCTGTTTGATGAATTCCGTAAAATGGCAATTTTTTTTGAATTAACTTTTAAGTATGTAACATTTACAATTTTCTTTTTAAGTTTAATACTAATTATTTACAGAAAATGAAGCTGAGAGAAAAAGTGTATCAGGCGAAATTTGAATGTTCTCAGAAATCAAAAGTTGCAGTTAATAAAGCTATTATGAAGTTACCTAAAACATTTCAGAGCGTAGTTAATTCATGCTTTGACGCAGCTCAAAAAAAAAAATTGTAAAGGCCGGCGATACACATTAGAATGGATTTACGAGTGTATTTTAATACACATAAAAAGCCAAAGAACATATCAATTTTTACGTACTAGAGATATTTTACCATTACCGTGTATTGAGACACTAAATAAATTTATACGAAAAATAAGCAGTTCAGCTTACGGGTTTCAGCCAGCTATTTTTCAAGGATTACAGCAAAAATGTGAATCAATGGATAAATGTCAAAAACGTGGAGTACTTCTTGTTGATGAGATGAAATTGAGTGAGGGTGTTTATTTTGATTCTCAAGAAATGAAATTTAATGGATTTGTTGACTTGGGTGAACACACTCCAGAGGACTTAAGAAATAAAACTGCAGATCATGCTCTTGTTTTTAAGTTTGTACCTTTTCAAGGTCGATGGGTTCAAGCTTTGGGTTGCTTCCTCTCTAAAAGTGCTTGTAAAAGTGAACCACTACACAAACTTATTCTAGAGTGTATCATATTGATGGAAAACAGCGGAATTTGTATAGACGCAGTTGTCATGGACGGTGCATCATGGAACCGAGGAGTATGGAAAATATTAGGAGTGAACGAAAATAACATAAGCTGTGAACACCCTTCAGATAGTTCATGACGTTTGTGGATGATTTCTGATTTTAATCATTTAGTAAAATGTTTCCGAACATCAACTTTGGATGAAAAGATTAGCGAATTCATGGTAACGTTCAAATATAAGTTTATTTCCGACAATCCAGAATAATATAATTAACTAAGGCTATAAATTTTTCAGACGCCCTATGGAATCGTCAAAAAAAAACATTGGGAAGCTCTTCTAGAGGAAGAAAACTATCGTCAACCAAATATGAAAATAGCTTATAAATTAACACCTGCACATTTGAAACCAAAAGGTTTTCAAGTAATGAATGTACCTCTTGCAACTGAAGTATGTATACTTGAATATGTTATTACATACTATTTTCGATTGATAAACTAATAAGATAAATATTTAGACACTTTAAAAATTTTATTCTCAATAGATTTACAATAATTTTTTTATTATTTTAATTATAAGTTTTTGGTCATGAGGTATCTGTCGCGATGGCTCATTACCAACCTATGTATGATAAGTTGAAAGATTCAACTCCGACACAAAAGTTCATAGATCTTGTTTTTAATTTAATCCAAGCTATGTCTTCTCGCATACCTAGAGATGACCTGTATGGAAGAGAAGATTGTCGTCAAAAACAGGTAAGAATTATTTAGTAAAACATCATAATTTAAAATTTTAACTTTGTAGGTTTCATAAAAAATTTGAAAGTTGAAAAAAACATATACCGGAATGACAAAGAATACTTCTCTATTACAAAACTGTAAGGTACTTCATACATTATTATTACTTCATGTACATGGGCTAATAATAGTATTTACACACCGAGGGAAGTAAAGTAAGAAATGTCTCAGATCACATGTAATTGTTGGCCGAGGCGAAGCCGAGGTCAACAAACATGTGATCTGAGGCTTTCTTATTTACTTCCCGAGGAGTGTATACTATTTTTTTCCCTGACGAAGGTGTAAAGCGGAAACTTTGTTTAGCGCAGCGGGGCTAAAGTTGACGCTTTACACCCGGAGGGGAAAAAAATAATGTTTTATCGTTGATTTCTTAAGTAAAAAATATTTTTAGATTCATCCTTGATTTTTGTTTTGCTGTGATTGCATTTGTGGTCCAGTTTATTTATCATTGTGATCTTGACTTCATAGTAAAAACACAGTGGAGACATTGGACTCGTGATAAATATAACAGTGGATATTTTCAATTAGTACATATCTTTTAAACAATTATTTTAGAATGCTTCCGCGTAAACAATATTTCCACCGTGAAGTCAAAACTGCGAAGATTTTTCTTAGCATGTGAACTGCCTCTAATGGCAATAAATGATGATACAGATTAATAACTTTGTACAATTAATCTTTGCCATTCTACGTAATTACGTTTTAAATCATCTCTCTCAAATTTTTTAGTCAATTTTAGAATTCCTGCAGTTTTTGCAAAATTGGGAAAATGTAGAAAAAAAAATTCCCATATCGAAGAGCACTTTACTTGGTTTGAAAGTGACGTTGCGAGCTACCCTTGAAATCCTAGATATGCTTAAAACCGAATGTGGATTTAAATATTTAATGACAGCAACGTTATCACAGGATCCTTTAGAGGTAATTGTATATAATTATTATTGACTATATTTATGTAGTATCGGGAATGTCGTGGTATGCATGTGTATAAGTGTTTTTCTCTTTTTTTTTCTTCTTCTCTCAGCCTTATATTTTTTTTAGTTAAAGTATTTTATTTTATTTTAGACTTAGAGTTTTGAAAATAAGACCCTGCGATGCTAGAGTAATAAAACCCAGGTCATGTTTTTGACGCTCAAGATTTTTGTAAATTGTTTAATCCTTCACCATCTGTCGTTTTATTACTCTTGCAATTAGTGTGTAAGTTAGATAAGGATGGGCGATGGTCCCAGAAGGGACAAGTTTGGGTCTCGACCTTTGAAAAAAGAAAAAATAAGATAATTCCTAAGTCCTAACCCACGCGGATAGTTGTATGAAGAAAATCATCTCTTGTAACAATTATATTTTAAATAAAACTTAATATTACCGAATTACTGTTAACCTTACTATATATACCCGATATTACATTTATTATAACATGTTAAAAATTATTATTGATATTTTATTTCAGAGATTTTTTTCTGTCATGCGACATTCATGTGGAGGAAATGATCACCCTGATCCGAAAATGTTTGCTCAAGTTTACAGATTGGCTTCTACATTTTCACTCATATGTCCTCCGAAAGGATGTAATGTTTCTGGAGAAAATCTTTTGAGAAGCTTAATCGAACCTGAACTGTCAATTTCTTCAAATTTAGAGCGACAGCTATGGCTTCAAGGTATTGATGACATGCTACAAAATTTTGAACCGCAAGTGGAAAATTCTTCAATTGATGAAGATCATGATTATAATGAGGCAGTAACCAGTGATGCCGTGCAATCATACATTGCGGGTTACATAAGTCGCAAATTGCAAAAAATTGTGAAGTGTTCAGATTGCTTACAAAATATTCATATGAATCCAAGAGATGGCCAACGATTACATAGAAACGATGTAATTCTGAAAATGGATTTATATGGTGGGCTTATTTATCCTAGCGAAGAGTTATTTGAACTGACCAAACAATTAGAGAAGTGTGTTTTAAGAGCTGTAAGCAAAAATTTGACAAACCTAGAAACCATTACTCAAATATCAGATGAACTTAAAAAAGAGTACTTGATAAAAGTTGGGTGCTTTATTCATGAAAAAGAATTAACTGTTAAGATTATTGACATTTATATTGTAATGCGAGCGCATTTTTTAGCGAAATCAGAAAATAAGCGCTACCACGCAGCAAAAACGAAAACAAAAATGAATATCAAAAACGAAAACAATATAAATTGTATCAAATACGTTTCCATTTTTCTTTATCGACAGGGCTTTTGGGTAACAAATTGGTTTATTTGAATTAATTATTAATTTTATTTTATTCCTGATTGATTTTAATGTAAATAATGAACATTTTTGTAAAAAGCGCGGTTACAAAGAGGAAGTCTTTCTTTCCTTTTTTAATCTAGTATCCTACTCTAATTATTTGTGGCGTTATTTTTAAATACTTTCCACTTGCTACAGTGGCGTCATCTTAATTTGCTGTTTTCCGTGGACACTTTTTGATATATAGAGATGGTTCTCCTTACCTCTACCCTCCATAATAGAAACTAAACCCAAACAATGTGAGCTCTTGTAGATATTGACTCTAGTTAATAAATAATACTTAATTTAAAAAAAAGTTAATTTAAAAAAATTCATATGTAAAGTTGATAGATAGTAAGTTCTAGAGATTTTATTTAAAAAAAAAAATTTTAACATTTTATGTGATTGAAAAAATTTTCAATTCAAATTATGTACTTTTACCGCGGAAAATTAGTGCACAAACAATTGTAACAATAAAATCACGTTAAACTTTTATTTCTCGTAGAGTAACTAATAAGCATTAATAAAATTCCATCAAGTATATCCTTTGGTTTAGATTGATAGACAAATTATCAATCATAATATTTATATTTTATAAAATCGTAAAATAAATTTCCATGGTTTTTATAATATTGGTGATGATTGTTACTATTTCTTTTATTTTCGATTTCGAACTTTCTAACTACAGTTTGTGTTAGAGTAACATTGACGAGCCCTAGTGAGCATCGACGCAAGCTCATAACTCTTTTTTTTAACTGTAGTCTCCCATCTAGTGGAGAGTTACCATACATTCTCGAATTATTTAGTCTGTGGCATGTCACTTTCTCCATAAGAAAAAAGTCAAAATCTAAAAATCTGGGTCGCTATAGTTTGTGCTAGAGAATTTAATTAATTTTAAATAGAATTTATTATTTTCAATGACCATTATCAATTAATATTGATAATATAACATATAATGTATAATTATAGAGTAATATTGGAGAAAAAAAAGTTCTGTAGAATTAATAAAATTTTACAACCTAAAAATATCGTTCTGCTTACGGTAAACACATTCGGTAGTCTGGCGCTCCGTTTACAACGGAATTTTTGAACGGAACTTGGCGCCAGATTCTACCGAATCTGTAGATATCGAAAAATTTGGGTCGCTATAGTTTCTGCTAATTAATTTTATATCAATTAAAAATACATTTATCAATATAATAGATTGTAATTAAATTAATATCGATATATAAGTGAATAAATGATATTGAAAAATCTTTTTCAAGCATAAAAATTTCAATAAAAATTTCAATAAATTAAAAAAAATTTCGTAGCCTAAGAATACCGTTCCCATAGCTGTATACACATACTTGGTTCTTCTAGTTTTGAACTGAACTTGGCGCCACATTCTACCAAATCGGTGGATTAAAAATCGTTCAGCTATTTACATGAATTGAATTTATTCATGAAAACAATTTATCACAAATCATATAATTAACACAAATAATATAGTTAATGAAATAAATTATTCAATACGCTGAAAACACAAAAAAAAAACAATAACCAAGAATAGTTTTAACAAACAATTCTTGAATAAACTAATATATAAATAAAAATAATCCTAAATAATACAAAATCAAGTGACTTGGAGAGCAATGTGATTGGTCTGGAGTCAGTTCATATTATTACCGCGTTATTTGAATTGAGAATACACGATAAATGATGACAATTAAGTTAACCAACGGCTGAAAAATTTCATAATTTTTTCTACTAAAAAAATTATTACAAAAAAAAATTATATCTGGAGAAAATTTGAAAACCTACACGTGCTATTTTTTAAAAATATTTTGTAGTACTATTTACATGATTAAAAAAATTCAAAACATTAAAAATGTTGGATAACTCTTGTGTCATCGACATATGATGAATTTTTCGAACAAATGTTACTTACAGTGTTTTATTTTATTTTTAAATAAAAATACAGAAAGTCACATCATATTTTATTATTTATATAATTATTTACTGAAAATGGTGTGGATTTAATTGATATAAGTTTCGTACTAAATTATTTTTATAAACTTATTTGGATATTTGCATAAAAATTAAATTATGTAACCACTATTTTTCTGGCTAAATATTATAACGGATCAATGAAAGATTAAATAAAAAAATTAGAATTACAGTGAAAATAAAAACGAAATTATAATAATTCATGAATATAAAATGTACGGCCCTGGTTTAAACCAAGGCTCTCCAGTGAATGATTTGATAATGTAGGTAGTGACATCTGAAAGCGACTAAAAATATCACACTGATTTTTAAAACTCACTAAAGTTAGCGACCCAGAGTTTTTTTTTTTTTAATTTTTAAACTTTTTTTTATTACATCGTTAGTTCGTCGTTTATTCTTTATTGTTCACGATTCACATTTGTTTGTTCTCCATTTATTTATTTAAAAAAAATTTATGAATAATATGCCTTTAAGTTAGCCCCCTTTCGCATTTTTTAATATTTTGGTAGTAATACGGGTCATTAAAACTGTGTTTTTAATTGCTCATGTGTATAGAACATTTTTTCCTACTTCACATTGTTTATTTGTTGTTTAAGTAACATTTTTAATTAGCTGAATATTTGTATGCAAAATATTTGCACTGCGCATGCGTCAACTTTACGTTTAGACTTTTAGCGCGGTCTTTTAAAAATTATAATGACAGTGATTAGAGTAAGTGTATATTATTGTTGTATTTCATTATAGAAATTACAGGACGAAAAGGCAACGTGTAGTTTTTAATAATTTTATAAAAAGTTTTATTTTAATAAAGTATTAAAAATTTTTTGTTATTTGTTATTTCTTTTTTATTTTGATACTA
>NW_027423780.1:2420000-2617500 GCF_013202065.1 Cotesia typhae | reverse complement strand
CTCAATTCCTGATTGCTCATTCATTTCGCCCAGGCCCGGCACGTCAGTCAACTCACTTCCCTATCAAGCCCGACACGCCCCGTTCCTCAGAGCCAATCCTTATTCCGAAGTTACGGATCCATTTTGCCGACTTCCCTTACCTTTATTATCCTATCGACTAGAGGCTCTTAACCTTGGAGAAGACCTGCTGCGGATATGGGTACGAACCGGCGCGACACCTCCACGTGTCCCTCTCCTGGATTTTCAAGGTCCGAGAGGAAGATCCGGACACCGCCGCAACTGCGGTGCTCTTCGCATTCCAAACCCTTTCTCCTTGCTAAAAGTTTCCAAGGAACTCGAATGCTTATACAGAAAAGAAAACTCTTTCCGGACTTCCTGTCGATGTCTCCAGGTCATTTTGGGTTGCCCCGACGAACACCCTTGCGAGTGTCCGAATTATGTACGGTTCCGCTGCCGGGTTCCGGAATAGAAACCGGATTCCCTTTCGCCCAACAGGTGTGTTGTTTTGTTTAAATATAATTATAACACCATGTTATTATAAGATTTCTCTTAGGGCTTAGGATCGACTGACTCGTGTCCAACTGCTGTTCACACGAAACCCTTCTCCACGTCAGTCCTCCAAGGCCTCGCTGGAGTATTTGCTACTACCACCAAGATCTGCACCGATGGCGGTTCCAGGCAGGCTCACGCCCAGACCCTTCTGCGCACACCACCGCGACCCTCCTACTTGTCAAAACTTCATAACATAATAAATATGTTTCACATGCTATTGACAGTGGAGTATAGGCATAACGCTTCAGCGCCATCCATTTTCAGGGCTAGTTGCTTCGGCAGGTGAGTTGTTACACACTCCTTAGCGGATTCCGACTTCCATGGCCACCGTCCTGCTGTCTTAAGCAACCAACGCCTTTTATGGGGTCCCATAAGCGTTAATTTAGGCGCCTTAACTCCACGTTTGGTTCATCCCACAGCGCCAGTTCTGCTTACCAAAAATGGCCCACTTGGCACTTTGATCCGAAATCTCATGGCTTCATATATTTAAGCAAGCCAAAGATCTCACCCATTTAAAGTTTGAGAATAGGTTGAGATCGTTTCGATCCCAAGGCCTCTAATCATTCGCTTTACCAGATGAGACTCAATAATAATAAATGCCAGCTATCCTGAGGGAAACTTCGGAGGGAACCAGCTACTAGATGGTTCGATTAGTCTTTCGCCCCTATACCCAGTTCAGACGATCGATTTGCACGTCAGAATCGCTACGGACCTCCATCAGGGTTTCCCCTGACTTCATCCTGACCAGGCATAGTTCACCATCTTTCGGGTCCCAACGTGTACGCTCTAGGTACGCCCTTTCTCAATGAGAATAGAACGTCCTGGGAATGCGGGATTACATCGTAACGTAACCCATCTTCCCTCAATTGTCTTAAGACAATCTATACTTTCATTACGCCTTTAGGTTTGAGTTATATAAATATATCCCAATGACTCGCGCACATGTTAGACTCCTTGGTCCGTGTTTCAAGACGGGTCCTGTAAGTACCCAAAGCAGTAGCATCGCTAACCGGTAAATAAGCCAGTTAAAGACATTACCAACTAACAGTAGACTTTGTCCAGCGACGGCATCAGATCCGCACTACTAGAATAAAGCCATACTTGCGATAAGTCTAACGCAAATAATTGCGGCTCAATACCATATATGTATATCGTCAAACAGTTTATCAGGACATCGAAGGTCTTCAATATAAAAAATATCAAAGGCTACCATTCAAGCCATAGATAAACATCCAACGGGTTGCGACGTTCTACTAGAGGAGAAGTGCACGCCGACATACCAAGCAAAAATAATACAAGCAAGTATAATCTAGTGACCACAAGGATTCTATTATCACATCATAGCCTGCATTAATACTGAATAAGCTGACGATGAATCTCCTCATTCGATCTTTTGGATTTCACAGGTTTACCCCTGAACGGTTTCACGTACTCTTGAACTCTCTCTTCAAAGTTCTTTTCAACTTTCCCTCACGGTACTTGTTCGCTATCGGTCTCGTAACAATATTTAGCCTTAGATGGAGTTTACCACCCACTTAGAGCTGCACTCTCAAGCAACTCGACTCTAAGGAGAGAATCACCCGAAATAATTTCCAGTCACTACGGGCCTGGCACCCTCTATGGGTAAATGGCCCCATTCAAGATGGACTTGGACATGATAATGTACCTCGGGTTAATGATTCCTCCTAAACACTACATCTCCCAGTGGCAGAACCACGGGATTTAGTGCTGGGCTAATTCCTGTTCACTCGCAGTTACTAAGGAAATCCTTGTTAGTTTCTTTTCCTCCGCTTAATAATATGCTTAAATTCAGCGGGTAGTCTCACTTAATCTGAGGTCGTGAAAGTAGTATAACGATTTAATAAAAATTATTCATCGGTCTGGATTTTTATTAATATAATTCATAGACTCGATAAACGATTATAATGACATTTCATTAAATCGAGTATGTATAATAATTTAAAATGACATTGTCTTATTTATATAATTAAAATGTTGAGACAATGAAAAACATTCATTTAAAGTTTATACACATCCATCGCTAGTACAATTACAAGTAATTGTAAGCAGTTTTTATATAATAAACGACCCTCAGCCAAGTGTGGTCCGGGAATTGGATCCGTGGACCGCAATGTGCGTTCGAAATGTCGATGTTCATGTGTCCTGCAGTTCACAAGTTGACGCGCAATTAGCTGCGTTCTTCATCGATTTACGAGCCAAGTGATCCACCGTTCAGGATAATCAATCTTAGAAAATCGTAGAAAATTTATCATTTTCTTTGTTATACATGTTACATAATTTTAATCAATGACAAAATGTCTTTTACTTTGACACAAAATAATAATATAATCAAAGTAAAATCGCCATCTATACATCAAAAGATGCATATGGCAATGAAGCTTTGTAAATATAATAAATTAATTCATGGCGAGTATTCATTTAAAAACCTTGAATTCATATACACAGTCTTTAACTTATTCTTTAAATTATTCTACGATAGGTTACCATGAATTATAAAAGTCTAAATATAATCAAAAGCACAAAGCAACTCTATAAAATAATCCACAATTGTAAGATTTTATAATATGCTTTCGCATTTTTTTAAATAATCCGGAGACACGTTAGTGTCTCGCGCCAAGTACACGTCCAACATATGGCGTGAGACAACGTGTCTCTATTCTCTTATCTTATGTCATTATAACCTTCTTACATATTTGGGTCTATATTTCATTATTATAGCCAAGACACCTGACACTTTCACTATTTCTATTAAGTTTCTATCTACGGATTTTACACATATTATAAAAAACTATTGGGTATGAACAATTATTTAATATATTTCAAATATGAAAATTTTTGCCTGCGCCTGTTTTCGATTCTACGAGAGATTTTACAAATTTAGGGCGAATTTTGTTATTTCGAAGTTGGTAGCACTTAACTTTATCTACTAACTATACTTACTTTACGTAGGTTCTAAAACTTTAGCACCCATAAGTAGTTAGTATACTAAGAAAAAATTTTGTAATGAAAAGAAAGACAACCTGCGTAACTTTATACAGTTTCCACTGTACTTATGAAAACATTAGCCTGGGCGTTAATGCCCCGCGCTATAATTATCGATTTTATTCTGAGTAGTCAGTAAGTTTTTTTCTCCAGAAGTCACGTTTATTAATCGAGCGCGTAATTCGAATTCAAATATGTCAAATATAGAATTTTTGATTCTGTGTTGGAAGTAAAGCCTAAAAGAACTCATATGAAAAGTTGTTTTTCTGAAATTGAGTGTAGACAAATACTATTTTTTAATTTAGTAGAAAAATCTATCAAATCTGTGTTGCAAACTATCCATAATGTGATTGGTAAAGTATATCATGAGCATGGAAATATATACAATTCCAATGTATCTATCTATTAATTATGATTTTAAGATTAATTATGAGTTCCATGCAATCTGCTATTTATTAATAACGACATGATAATGACAATAAATAATAATAACGACAATACTGAGATCAATAACGATGATACTAGTCATAAGATAATAATAAACATAAGTATAATGGAAAAAAATGTTAGAAATTTTTTAATATTGATATAAAATGTAAAGTTTTCAATTGATTTAATTGATCAATCAAAACCTAAGAGTATGGAGCTAATTCATATTTAGTTTTTTTTTTGCTATTTGGTACTATGAGAAAAACAAATTCGTTTTTTCATTCGTAATTGAGCTTTAAAATTGAGCAACAATCAACCCTTCATATTATGAGTATAGCAAAACCTGCAATAATTAATTTAATTCTGAACTTTTAATTTCCGCGGGAAAAATACAAAATTTTAATCAACAGTTTTTTTAATTATAAAAAATGTTAAAGTTTCTTTTTAATATAAAATCTCTAGAATGAACTATCGAACAATTTTACATATGTACTTTTTTGAATGATATATTCTCTTCTGATTAGAATTTATTTATTGACTAGAGCCATTACTTAAAAGAGCTCAAATTGTTTAGTTTTACTTTCTTCGTGAAAGTCAGGTAATTAAAGTCTAAGTGATTCTGTTCGAGCGGTGTACAGATGTAGGTGGCGTTTCAGTCGAATTGAGCGGAAATTTTAAACGACGATATTCTTTTCAAAACAAATGTTAATTATGATTTATACGAATTGTGTTATTCATAAACAAAAATATGATAATAAAAATAGATAATAATACAAATAATGATAATAATAATAATAATGACAATACTAACAATATCAACGAAGATAATACTGATAATAATTATTGTGGTAACAATAAATTAATGATAAAAATAATAGTAATAATAATATTTATCATCATTATTATTATTATTGTCATCAAATTATTGAGCATTGAAGTATTAAATTTGAATTGACAATGTTCTTGATTACAAAAATTGTTAAAATGTTTTTCAAATTTCTACGGAATGGAAAGCTTCAAATTGATAATTTAGTTTAGCAATGCGAACGAAAGAGTATATGTGGCTTATTTATATAAAATTTCATTAATATTACTCCATACTGTAAGAAAAATGAAATTTTAATTTATATATATATATATATATATATATATATATATATATATATATATATATATATATATATATATATATATATATATATATATATTTGGTGTGTAAAAAAATAAAATAATTTATTTTTGACTTTATACTCTGAAAAATAGGTTCGTAGACACCTAAAAGAATTCTCTCCAAGTATAAGCTCTTAATTATAACGGAAGGTCCTCCGCTTTGCGGGTTTCTATTTTTTCGAATAATCAGATAAAAAAATTTATATCTCGCTTCCAACTGCTTGGAAAAATATTCCGTGGCATAGATTTTGTGAGAAATTGAATGCTTTACAAAAAGGTCTCTTATGACTTTTTCAAAAACTTAACCGATTAAAAGATATTCATAGTTGAAGTTTGGCTATTTTAAGGAAAATATTCGTTTTTATTATGAATTTTATAAGTCGATGAAAAAAATTATTTCGGATTGCGGAACTCATGATTTTGTAGGAAATTTACTGCTCTACAAAAATGGTCTCTTATGATTTTTTGATTAAGTGAAGCCGTTACGAGATATTCATCGTCAAACATTAACGAATATCAATATTTCCAGTTTTTGATCAATAATTCGATAAATTTTAATTTAAACTATGAGTTTCAGGAAAATTTACATAAATTTGAGTTTCGATCGATAAAGAAATGTTATAAACAATTTTTTAATATTGTTTTCAGTCTTGAGCTTGTTTGATTGCATTAAAACAAGAAATTAGAGCATTTTTTCGACATATAGCCAATGATTATAGTTTAATTTGAAGTGAATGACATATTTCTTTGTCAAATTTAATATGAAAAGTATTGAATCAAGTGAGAAACAACCAGTATTTAACTTTTTTATAGATAAATTTTTTATTGAATTATCAATTGCAATATAATTGTCTATATTTTTAACATAACAGTACGCTATTACTATAAATAATTTCTTTTATTACAATTTGGGAATGTTTTTGATGTTCTTTGACAACTTGCAATAAGTACTGGAATTGTTCTTCATTTTTGTCAAGCATTGATTATATTCACTGACTAATGCAACAGCTCGCTCTGCTGAATCATTGACAACTTTTAGTTGTTGAAAGTATTCTTTATTTTCGAGATAACTCTCATTAGTAGGCCATAATTCAACATCGACATCAAGAAAGTCATACGGTAGATCGAAGATTTTGAAAAGATTTAATGACTTTTTAGACACAAAGTCACTCAGAGTTCTCTGCGCCAATGAATTCAAATCTTTTTAGCAATTACAAATCTTTTAGCTTTAGAATCTGTACCTTCACGAGTATTAACAGCTTCAACAATACTTTTTTACTTCTAATGGAACGCCATCGTCAAACAGTGATAAAATGGCAAGTTCATCGCTCAAATACCATAAGTGCGAAATCATTTTTTCACACGTAGCTGAAGAAATCAAAGGATTGATATTTTTGTACTCCAATAAATTTTTCATAAACTGCAAGTCATGATAAGCAGCAGTTGTTGCAGAAGTTGATGAAAACCAAGCTTTTAAATACAATGTGACTATAAAAATACAGAAATGACGAAGACCATGCAATTCTTTCTGAGAGAGTTTGAATTCATCTCTGAATAGATACATTTTCAAACTATAAATGGCCTTAGCCATCCATCTAGCATGATGAACAGCACCAGGACGTTTGAAAGAAATCTTTTCTTGAGGCATTTCTCCAAGGAAAATCAATGATAATTCCAATAATTCTTTATAATCGTCTCGGGGTTGTAGTAACTATCAAAAATAAAATTTGTCAAAAATAACGAAATTTTTATAATTTAAATCACAGTTAAATCATACCTGTAAAGATTTCGTAATAAAACTAGAGATTTCATCTTTTTTATTCGAAATGATATCAGCAACAACAGCATCTTCAACACCAGATTTATAATTAGTTATATCTATATCATCCCAAAATTTTTTAAACCTTCCAAACATCTGTACATTTGGCCCAGATGACACAGGCCAAAATACTTCAAATGCGCCCCTTAATACGATCTCAAAAATGTGATGACGACATGATAACCAGATCAACTCTCTTCCCAAAATCTTTTCAATTTCCTTACATGTACCGTTGTGAATTCCTGTAGAACAATAATAAATGACTATCGTTAAATTTAGTATTTAAGAAAAATCAATGGTTATATTTCAAATCCAAACGAGTAAACGATTAATACATTTTGATAGTAAAATTCAGTAAGAAATAGAAATTAAACTAGAATGACAACAATAAAATATTTTTGTAATTGATTGATTACCTGTATTAACAGCCGTAGTGTCAAAACACATCGCCTTGACATACTTAATAATACCCCATTCACTCAATGTTGATAAAATGGCGGATGTTTGATTAACTGCCGTCCCAGAATTCATTATTGGAACTCCAAGTAATTGTTCAGTACCATACGCAGTTAAAAGAACCGGTAGTCGTTCCACAGATTTGGATTCAATTAGATCATTTAGCATTTTACCATCCCAATGCACTACGTATTTATCGTGTGTTTTAAAATTGTCTTTTAATCCTTGAGCAATGTCTTTTCTTTGAACCATACGAGCTCGTTGGATGGACCTATAGCTGAGCGTTGTATCTTCAATTTTTATACCAACAGCTGATAAAACCGGAGCAATAATGAACATCGCGTTTCTACTGCTGACATTAGCTCTGTCAAGTGCAGAAACGACTTCAGCAGTTAAGACATTTATTTTTGCTCGTTTTGTCGGAATTGGGGGTTTATACTCCAAATCAGATCCAGAATTTGTGGTTCCACTTAATGTATGCGTCGAGAATGATTCTGATTTTCCACTTAAAACAATCCCATGACTGGTAGACGGCTGATTCAAGTCTGTAATAAGAGTTCATTTTTAAATTAAACAGACAAAATTTCCAACACTTATTCATTATGATGAGAAGCAATTAAACATGAGTACCAGAAACCGTCGAGTCAAATGTCATACGTAGGAATACTGATATTTATAATGCAAGTAAAGTAGAAAAATGATATTCTCATTGTTTATAATAAATATAAAGGAAGTTTTACACTCCTACCTGAATTTATAACAATTATTTATCTCAGATACTTACTGCTTTCATCGATTTCCATCATATCTGTAGTTGAGTTTGACGCAGGTACAATATTCGAAAGAATCTCTTTGTGTGTACAGAATTTTTGATCCAAATACAACTTCCTAATGTTATCATCCACCCCTTTTAGGAAATTTTTACTTACAATGTCGAATAATTGTTCAAGATCAGTCTGAAACTCCTTTTCCTTTACCTTATCACTTTTCTTATTAAAATCTTTTTGTAATTTCAACCACTCACTATGAAAACGGAGAATTTTTTTGACTACATTAGGAGCTTCACTCGTAGGGATCTGATTTATTTTCCACAATTCAATAACCTTGTCAGCTGAATTTTTGCACTTTGTTTGATTGAAAACTTTAAAACTTTAAGTTGATAGAAAAACACTCTCATAACCTCTTTCACTTTTGGTAACTTACGGTCAGTGAGTTTTTGCACAGGTATACCGATTAAACCTATTTCTTTATTCATTGTAGAATTATTGATAATAAATGAATTTATATAATGAGAAAATGACTTATTTCGAAAAAATTGTTATTATCATGTATACGAAATGATGAGTTTTTGGAGCACTGAAAATGTACTGATAAAAAAGTAGACAACGAAGATAGTTAAGAAAAACAACATAGGTGGCGCTAGCGTTAGAGTACCAACAGAAGAAGTAATGTAATTCAGAACAAAAAGCCTCTCTCACAAAAAAATTTATGTATAATTGGTAGAATAAAATTTGAAAATACATACTAAACAACCGTAATAATATGAAATGCCAATGCAATTGACATTTTAAATTATTACAAATAAAGCTTACAAAAATATCATTAGAACAAAAACTTCTTAGTGAATTTTTGAACAAATAACTCCTGTAGGAGTGACTTTTATGATAGAAATTTAAATTTATGTAAATTTTCCTGAAACTCATAGTT
Source organism: Cotesia typhae (assembly GCF_013202065.1). Classification (NCBI taxonomy): domain Eukaryota; kingdom Metazoa; phylum Arthropoda; class Insecta; order Hymenoptera; family Braconidae; genus Cotesia; species Cotesia typhae. Next base: position 2,608,364 of record NW_027423780.1, on the reverse strand, counting down.
TAAATTAAAATTTATCGAATTATTGATCAAAAACTGGAAATATTGATATTCGTTAATGTTTGACGATGAATATCTCGTAACGGCTTCACTTAATCAAAAATCATAAGAGACCATTTTTGTAGAGCAGTAAATTTCCTACAAAATCATGAGTTCCGCAATCCGAAATAATTTTTTTCATCGACTTATAAAATTCATAATAAAAACGAATATTTTCCTTAAAATAGCCAAACTTCAACTATGAATATCTTTTAATCGGTTAAGTTTTTGAAAAAGTCATAAGAGACCTTTTTGTAAAGCATTCAATTTCTCACAAAATCTATGCCACGGAATATTTTTCCAAGCAGTTGGAAGCGAGATATAAATTTTTTTATCTGATTATTCGAAAAAAATAGAAACCCGCAAAGCGGAGGACCTTCCCGTTATAATTAAGAGCTTATACTTGGAGAGAATTCTTTTTAGGTGTCTACGAACCTATTTTTCAGAGTATAAAGTCAAAAATAAATTATTCGATTTTTTTGACCCACCCTAATGTACATCGGTATTAACAAATAATAATTATTATTTTATTATAGCATCCTTCCTCTTCAAGGAATAAGATGTTATAAATATAATAATAAAATTTTGAAAATTGAATTTTCGCGCGCTATTTGGAATAAAAATGAATAATTTTCTTAATAACTAATAATTTAGCATCCTTTTCTAAACAGGAAGAATTATAATTGCTATTATTATTATTGCAATGATAATAATAAAATTTCATATGAATTTTTAACTTTAAAATTTCCCGCGTTTTTTGAAATTATAACTACTATAATTTATATTAGTCGTCGCTATGTGTTTACTTAGAATTCCTTCGACTGAGGGCCGGATGTTAGATTAATTAAATAATAATCTTCATAACTATAATAATAATAATAATAATAATAATAATAATAATATCTCTATAACAATAATTATGATAAAGACACAAATATACAAGTATTAAAAAAAAATAAAATAATAAAAAGTCTTATAAAATAAAGTTGTGTTAATTATTTTACAAATACATGTAAAGAAATAATCAATGAATTTAAATTCAAAATTACAGCTTAATTTTTCAGACATGCCAGGTGCATCTAAAAGCAATACAGCTTACAGCCGGGCATGCATTAGGATTATGTATGAGTACAATAAATTTGAATTAATTTTAATATAATATTTAAAATGAATTGAAATTCGCGCCTTTCTGGCACATAGTGACACCTGCTGGATACATTTAGGAGTATCCCAGTCCACAGCTGAAAAAGTAATGAAAACAATTCACACTAGATAGATAGCTTTTTATTTGTATCACTAAAATAGTGTTTTACAAAGTTTTTATATACATTTTATACATTTCTTCCTTTCATTTTATTTTCTTATTCTATATATATTTTTCCAATTCTTATCTCTATTTTTACTTTCATTTTTCCCTCGTCTTACTTACTTATTTCATTCCCTTAATTTTTTCTTTCTTACATATTTTTATACATTAACCTTGAATTTTGCTTATTTCTCTTATCTCTTTTATACATTTATGGTTACAAATCTTATTAAAAAATATATATTATTTTATGTTAATGTTACAATATTTATTGCTATTTGCTTTACACCATATTATTAATTTTCACTTTCTTTTTATTTACCTTCACTTTCTCTCATTCTCTTTCATTCTATCTTTTTTATAATATTTTCTATTTCTTTCAGCACTTTACATACATTCTTGTTTATTTGACCCTTTGATATTTCTATTATTTTTTCTTTCACTTTACTCTCACTTTCATTTATTTCCCACAGATCGCTTAATATCGCCTTATTTTCGTCCCCTAATTTATTTATTATTTCTTTGCAAGTTAGGATATGTACTATGTTTTCTTCTTTTTCATTACATATTCTACACTTCCAGTCTTTTATTCCTTTTTTACCCGCTCTCGTGAAGTTTCCACATCTCCATCTTGCCCACACTTCTTTTTCGTTACTTTTTATTCCTTTTTCCTCCCAATAATTGTCTGTTTCGTTATCTTCTATTATCTCTTTGTATATTTCACTGAATTTTGACTTTTCTATTTTTTCTAGTTCTTTTTTTTTATCTGCTCTTTTAATTCTTCTAGTCCTTTCTTTATTTCTGTTTCTATTTCTTCTGTGTCTTCTCTGTTGAATATCTTTTTTATCACATTTTCGCAATTCATTTTCTTCGCTAGTTCTTCCGTTTTTTTTCCCCATCTTGTCGGTTTTTTATTTAATATTCCTCGCATTTCTTCTCTTAAGCATATTCTCGGCCATCTTTCTTCTTCCATTCTTGTTATTTCTATTATATATCGCCAAAATCTTTCTCTTATTACCATTTCTATTCTGTCACTTTTAATTTCCTGATTTACTATGCAACTCGGAGTATTTCTGCCTACTCCTATTGCCATTCTGTTCAATTTGTTCTGTATTATTTCTACTTCTTTTATGTTTTCATTTCCCCATGTTTCTACTCCATATACACATCCTGATCTCACTAGGGTGTTGTATAATTATATTCTGTCTCTTATGTTGTTTCTTTCCGTTCTTTTTATTAGTCCCCATGTTGCATTCGCTATTTTATTTGCTTTGTTTTTCATATCTTTCAAGTGTTCACTTGAACTATTCTTTGTGGTGAATTTGTATCCCAGATATTTGAAGCTGTTTATTACTTCCAATTTTTCTCCTTTGTACTTCCATTCTTTTTCTATTTTTCTTCCCCCATTTCTAAATATCATTATCTTTGTCTTCTTCGCGTTCACTTTTAGTTTGTTTTTATCTGTGTATTTTTCTATTTCTCTTATCATTTCTTTTAGTCCTTCTGGAGTATCAGCCACAGCTGCTCCATCATCAGCGTACTTGATCATAAAGATTTTTTTTCTTCCTATTACTGTTCCTCCTATGTTTTTTTTCTCAATTTTTTCTTCCATGTCATCTATAAATATATTGAACAAGACTGCACTTAACGCACAGCCTTGTCTTACACCTTGATTTACTTCGAATTCTTCTGATTTTGCTCCATTCACTATTACTTCATTCATTGTCTTTTCGTATATTCTTTCTATCATCTTGTACATTTTTCCTTTTATTCCAATTTTCCATAGTTTTTCTAATAATAATTTTCTGTCTACAGTGTCAAATGCTTTTTCCAAGTCAATAAAGCACACATATAGTTTTTTTCTTTCTTCTATTTTTTTATTTATAATTGCGTTTAACGTGAATATATGATCTCTTGCCCCTCTTTTTTTTCTGAACCCTGCTTGGCTTTCCCTTATTTTTCCTTCTCTGTCTGTCCAACACATTATTCTTTCTGCCATCATTGTAGTTAATAATTTGTATCCTATGTCTAGCAGTGATATTCCTCTGTAATTTCCTGTGTCTTTCTCATCTCCACTTTTATATATCGGTATTATTCTTGCCTTATCCCATCCCTCCTGTAGTCTGGTTTCTCTCCACATTTTGTTTATTATTTTTCTTAATTCTTCCACCATTTCTCTTGTCATGTTCTTTATAAATTCTGATGTTATCCCGTCCTCTCCTGGAGCTTTATTGTTGCCTAGTCTTCTTATTGCATTATTTATTTCTATTCTTCCGAACTCTTCATCCATTCTCCCGTCTTCGCTTTCTTCTTCTTGCGTACTTCTGTTTTCATTTTCTTTTTCCTTTTGTTCTTCACACTTCTTTCCATTTAGTATTTTCGTGAAGTGGTTTACCCATTTTTCCCCACTTATTTTTTCCCCTCTGTTTTTGTTCTTTTTCTTTTCTCTAAATCTGTTTATTGCTTCCCACCATTTTGCCATGTCTCTCGTTTTGTCTATTTCTTTTTTTCTTTCCTCCCACCAATCTTCTTTTGCTTTGTTTATTTCATCTCCATACTCTCTTTTTGCTTTTGCCAGGTTCTTCTTGTTTTCTTTGTTCTCTAAATTTCTCATCATTTCTTTTAGTGCTCTCCAAACTTCTTCCCTTTTTTTTTTGCAGTTTTCATTGAACCATTCTTTTTTTTGTCTTTTCCATCCTTTTCCTCCCTTGTGGAAATAATTCTCTGAAAAAACTCTTGACAAGTCTTTATAACTCTGAATAAGACTTTTCGAAATTCTTCACATCCCTAACTAAGTGAAGGAAAGACTTAATAAGTCTTCAAAACTCTGCAATACTCTTCAAAAGTCAAATTTTCCCTGCAATTTCGGAATTTCTCAAAGAGTTATTAAGACTTGATAAGACTTGTTCAGTTTTACAGGAAAAGAAGAAAATATTTCTTTTCAAAAAAATTGCTTATCTAGATATAGAAAATATGAATTTTCTATCCACACGCTATCTGCTGGAATTAATTGATACCTAACATATTTTAGTTTACGAATTTACAGTTAGAATCTTTGAGTGTTCTTAGTTTCTAATAGGTGGCATGTGGTTAGAAAATTCTTTCCTACCTAGAAAGTTGACTTTAATATTTGATAGTCCAAATTAAATACCGATTGGATTTACTCTTTGAGTAATATCTGTTTCCAACAGCAAGTGCACTTCATTTGCTGTTGATGTTTTGACTTGCTCAACTATGAGTGATTCGATGCCCATCAAAGTATTTTCGTGATGAAAATATTATTTAAAAAAATTTTTTTAAAACATGCATTAATTCTTTTTTATAGTTTTATTTAATTCTGATACGTAATTTTTTTGAAAAGAAATATTTTCTTCTTTTCCTGTAAAACTGAACAAGTCTTATCAAGTCTTAATAACTCTTTGAGAAATTCCGAAATTGCAGGGAAAATTTGACTTTTGAAGAGTATTGCAGAGTTTTGAAGACTTATTAAGTCTTTCCTTCACTTAGTTAGGGATGTGAAGAATTTCGAAAAGTCTTATTCAGAGTTATAAAGACTTGTCAAGAGTTTTTTCAGAGAATTATTTCCACAAGGGCTTTCTTGTTTTTTATGTACGTTTTTGTTTTTTTTTTGCTGCCTCTTTTATTATTTCTTTGATATCACTCCATTCAAATTCATTATTATCTTCTTTTTTTTCTCTCCATAATTCATATGCTATTTCACTATAATCTTGTGCTTTTTCTTTTTTCCATTTTAGTTTGTCTTCTTCTAATTTTATTAGTCCTTCTGTCTCTTCTTTTTCTTTCTCTTTTTTTTCTTCATTCTTTTCTGTTCTTTTTAGTTCTAGTTCTATTGGTAAGTGGTCCGATTCAATTCTTCTTAATATTCTGAAGTTTTCTACTCCATCTTCTCCTCCCCTGTCTATCGCTAACCCCAGATCTAATACTGAGCATTGGTTCTCGTCTTTGCCTCCTATAAACGTTACTTCTCCTTCTTTATCGCCTTTTTTAGTTCCGTTTATTATTTTTATTCCAACTTCTTCGCACATTTTTATCAGTTTTTTTCCTTCTGCATTTACTTTCTTGTCCGTTGATTTTCTAACTCTGTTCTCATCACATCCCTCTATCTTATACTCTCCGATTCTTGCATTTAAATCCCCTATTATTATTATTTTTTCCAGTTTGTATATGTTTTCATTGACTATTTTTTTAATTTTTTTTTTCCACTTTCTTTCTTGTTTATTAGTTTAAATCCATGCTCCCATTCTTCTGTATTCCACTCTTCTTTGATTTCTTCTTTTATTCCTAGTAAGTGTCCCCCACTTGCTTTTCCTCTTTTACTATCTTCCTTCCTTGTTGCACTCTTATACCACCATTTCATTTTCCTGCTTAATTTATTCATTATCTTTTCTTTTTCTTTTTCTTCCCCCCATGTTTCCAGTAGCGACACTATTTCATACTTTTCTATAAACTCATTTATTTCGCCGATGTCTTTATTTCCTGCTATGTTCCAGCTTATGATTTTGCATCTATTTGTTTTTTCCTCTCTCTGATCTTTTTTTTTTTATTCCCCTGTCTATTTCATTTTTCTTCTTTTTTCTGTTCTTCAGTTCTGTTGTTTTTTTTCTATTTTTGTTTTCTTCATTTTTTGAGTTTTTTTTGTATTTTTCTTTTTTTGAATTTTTTTTGTATTTTTCATTTTTCGTATTTTCTTCTCTTTCACTCTGTGTATCTAAGTTTTTTCTTTCCATGTTTTTTTCCTTTTCTTCTTCTTTTTTTTCTTTACCTTTTCTACGTCATTCATTTCTCTCATTTCTCTTCCAATCGTCTACTAAACCTCTTCTTTCGTCCCAGAAGCTCCAGTGGTAATCCACACATATTCTCATATATGTTGCTTTTGCCGATTTTCCATTTCCATTTTCTCTTCTTTCCAAATCTCTCAAGTACTTTTGCACCTCTTTTATTCTTTCCGTTACGTCGTTTTCTATGTATATACTGGTTCCTATTAGCTTTGCTTTATTCTTCATTAGTTCATCTTTTTCTTCAATGCTTCTCATTTTTACTGCCATTATTCCAACGTTGCTGTAGGTTATCATTCCGTCTTCTATTTTTTGTCTTGTTTTTTGTTCTATCGTTTTTCTCGCCTCTCTGTTGTTAAGGCAGTTGTGTTTTATATATATCCTATCTTTTCTCCTTTCCCTTTGTTTCATTTCTTCTCTGTATTCTTCCTCTGTTAGTTTTTTTGGCTCTTTTATTTCTTTTTCGCCATTTTCTTCCTTTCCGTCGATCTTCTTTGCTTTGGCTCCTTTCTCATCGTTTGTCCTGTCTCGGTTTTCTGTTTCTCCTTTTTGTCGGTAATCTTCTCTATTTATTCTTTTTTCACTTCCTTTTCCGTTATTTTTTCTTATTTCTACCACTCCTCTTGACACTTCCTCCGACATGTAGTCTTCGTTTCTGTATTTACTTTTCTCTTTTATTATTTCCTCTTGTTCTTTTATCACTCTTTTTAGTCTTCTTTGCTCCTTTTCCATGCCTTCTAGTATATCGTCATGTCTGTAGCTTCTTTGTAATAGTTCTTCCTTTTCTGTTTCCCATTTCCTTTTCTCTTCCCTCAGGGTTTGTCTTACATTTCTTTCTCTGTCTTTATTATCCTCGCATTGTCTGCATTTTAACTGTCTTAAGTTATTTTCTTCTCTTATTTTCATTTCCAGTTCTTTTATTATCTCTTCTCTTTCTTTTTTATTTTCTTCGGCTATTCTTTCCATTTTTTCTTTTATTATCTTTACAAGTTCTCTTTCTCTTTTTTTGAATTTTGTCTTTAATTCTTTTATTATGATGTTTGTTATTATTTCTATCTCATTTTCTGATCTTGTCGCCCTCTCTTCCGGGTATGTTACTGTTTTATTTTCTTTACCTGTCTTTTCCTCCGCCGGTATTTCTTTTGACCCATTTTCTTCTTTACCCTCCTCTCCCGTTGTGACGTCCGTTTTTTTCATTGCCTCTGTTATATTTCCCGCCTCATTTTCCCCTTCACTATCAAAATCATTTAATCCGTCATCCTACAAATCATTGTTCCTATCAATTATAAAAAAAATTATTCATCGTGGCCTAGTTTCTGATTTTTCATTTTTCATAGTTATTAAATAAAATTATTAACTACGAAGATTTTGTTTGGAATTTTTTTTTTAATTTTGTTTGTATAGTTTTATCATTGTTATTTTAAAATACAATCTAAGAACATTATGAAAAAGTAGAAAACTAGGCTCCGTATAATAAAATATAGCATTTTTTTTTACCAAAATACAAAATTGTATTAAATATAAATAATTAATTTTAGATTAAAATTTTTTTTAATTTTCTTTTTTTTCGAGACTAAAATAATTGAATTTTTAATTAAATAATTTATGCTGCAAACGAAATTAATAATTTGATGATTTTTAATCAATTATAAAATTTTAGCAAAAAAAAAATATAAAAAATTAAATATTTCTATTTTGAACACAGTGCTGTAAACACGTGGTTTCTCAATAACCAATCACAGCGCGAGGAGCTCGGGCCCCGGCAGCTGCCAGCAAGCCTCAATTAGCTATCCTTGTCGCACTTACGGCTGCGCGTGAGACTTTTTGTTGCGCTTATTTACAAACTTTATTAACGTCAAATAATTATTTATAACCCGCAAAATCGTCAGGCAATTTGCAGGTATTACTGAAATTACTTAATATATACGTGATTTAAATTTCTGATTGCCTAAAGAATATTTTTTGGTAATTTAAAAAAATTAATTTTGGAGACGTCAGTTAATACTTAATAACCGACAAAAACGTCAGGGATTTTTTTTTTTTGAGTTCTAAAAATTATAAATTAAAAGATAAAAAAAAATTCAAGTTGCCAAAAATATATTTTTTTGAATTTTTTTTTTGCAAATGTTACATGCTGCGCAATAGCGAAATAACCGCTAATTCGCTAAACGACTTTCAGGACCGGATTCACCAATTGACAAAATTATAATTTTTCGCAATTTCAGCTTGCCTAAAAAACCTTCCCAAAATTCGTCATCAGCTCTCCGACTATTAAGTATTGAATTAGATCAGTATTTAAAAAATGAGATATAGTAGTAGTTCTGTGATAAAACTACCATTTAGTAAAAGGAGATAAACGTATTATTGGTTGAATTTTTTGGTTACTTATTGCCGGTAACTTAAGAAAGTCACACCTGAAGATAGGTAAAGAGCCTTAAGCTCGGATAAATAAGTATACCTTAGTATCGTCAATTTTTCGTTGTTTAGTATTTCCATAAAATACCACATTTGAGTAAAATATTAATATACATCAACTAATTGCTTAAAAAATTTTGATTATCTAGGAAAAATTCATTAAAACGCACATTAAATAAAAGAAGATGAGTTTTTCATATGATTTTAATGAATATAGTTTTCGGAGTAGTTGATACACTGTGACCTAGGAGAGATAGTTGAGAATAATAACGAAACCAAGTTTAGAATGCTAAATTATAAGGAAAAATAAATTGATACAATGTCTAATAAATTAAATAAATTTGTGACAGGGAATTTGAATTTCCGCACGGGGCTAGAGTCACTGTTATCTTGTCGCGGTGAGTAGGGACTACTCCGTACCTTCTGAGCGTGAGTAGCTAGTTGTAAGACTCGTCACCGGGTCGTACGGATCGCTAAGTCCCCACCGCTGTCCCCAGAAAAACTAAGCGGGAACGAGACAATAGGAAAATTCGAGAACCTGAGAGAGAGGTTATAAAAGAGCCGGCGAAGACGAAAACAGCACCTTTTTGGCGGACGAGGCTTGTGAGTGTACAGTGCCCAGCGACTACTAAAACTTACCATCAAAATTTACGTAAGTAAAAATTTGCTCGAGGCTTCACGAAAGAGAGGAACGAAGCGAGCCGTTATATTCTAAATCCTTATTAAATTTCATCCTGTCAGGCCTTTAGGCTGATGAAATTTGTATTTGATCCATTATTTATTTATCGGCATTTACAGAGAAAATTTGTACGAGATATAATAAAGATTGAGGAGACGAGGAAAGAATTGACGGACTCTCGAAGCTGAAGGAAGTTGCTGTTCACAAAATTTTACTTGCTCTTGGACAAACCCCATCGTTGACAGAATTAATTGGAACTTCAGGTAAATTGTAACTAATTTATTCAGGCCATTCTAATCGTCATTAGGCCGAATTAACCAATCTAAGTTTTTATTGAGAATAAATATAATCGTCTCGGGTAGTATTTACGTATTAGCAAATTCCAATCGAGTTAAGTTCGTCAAGGTCACTTAGTAGTTAAGACAATAGAACTTAAGACATTTATCAATTAACTGGAAAATAAGAAAATAAATATATTCAATTCGGTCTTTGGTTTATAAGTATCAAAAAATAGTTAAAAATTAGTTCAGGAAATTTGGTAAATTTGAACAAGTACATAGTTTAGAATAGAAGTCCTTTATAATTTATGTATTCAAATTTTGGCAATTGTAGAAGGATAAATTTAGGCCGTTTGGCTAAATTTAATTAAGAAATTTTAATTATTGAGTTTTGATGAATTTTGGGAATTGGAGAATTTGGTAAAGAAAAAATTGTCAGAAGAAATTTAGTGAAATTTAGTGAAATTTAGTTGAAGAATTTTGGTTAGAAAATTTGGAAGAGTAATTCTGTAGATTTTGTGATTAGGATCGTAGGAAATGAATAAATTAGAAAATCGACAAGTGATAAATTTTGTGAATTTGATAATTTTGTATTCAGAGCTGTTAGGAAAATTTGATTATTATTTGGAATAAAATTTCGGAAAACTTAGAGATAATAAACGTTGAAAAATTTGAGTTAGCGTCCGGTGGACGATGTTATAGATAAGTAAGGAAAATGATAGAATAAGGAATCCGTCAGGTTGACGAAGAATTAGGTTAGTTGAGATTCCGTCAGGTTGACGAGGAAATTAAGATATTGAGATATTCCGTCAGAGTGACGAGGTTAAGAAAATTGGTTATTTAGTTGTAAGAAGAATTGGCAAGGGCCAACGTAGGTGAGAGGTTCTCACGATTAAGTTAGTTTAAGTTGTAAGAATAAATTGGCAAGGGTCAACGTAGGTGAGAGGTTCTCACAATTAAGTTAGCTATAAGGAAATTTTTAAGTTTGTAGATTGATTGAATAAATTATTATAAATAATTTTTCTCAGTTTTATTTACAGCCTTTCTCGGACTTCTCACGACCCTATCTTTTCCCTCTCATGCTTCCCCGGTTTCTGGGACACCGTGTCTAAAATCCCAGTGACGCCCTTTCTAAAGAGGAAAGGGGTAGCTAACTGGACCTGGGCTAAACCCCCCGGTTACAAATTATACAATAAAGAATAGTTTATAATTATCAATATGTATGTTATAGCATTACACGTTCAGTTAAAAAAGAATGATAAGACATTATTGATGGAAAAATGTATTTAATGTTTATTAAATAGAAATACAATCAATACCATGTCAATTAACTTTCAATGTATTGAATTTTTTTGAGCTTAAGGGGAAGGGCTGATAACACAATATAGTAATTTTACAACTTTGACTCATTATCCTAATCAAGATCATCAAGAATAATCATTTTTAATTTGCCAGAGAAAGAACCAGAGGAACGCCCTGATAAAACGAAATGATTAGAAATGATTAAAAATTTTGAATCATTTTAAATCATTTTTAATCATAAGAATATGATTTGTAATGATTAAAAATTTTGAATCATTTTAAATCATTTTTAATCTTAAGAATATGATTTGAAATGATTAGAAATTTTTAATTATTTCAAATGATCTTTATTTATAAATATATGATTGAAAATGATTTAAAACTATTAGAAATATTTAATCATTTTTAATTATAAAAATATGATTGAAAATGATGTGAAATAAATTAAAATTTTTACTCATTGTTAGTTCTAAAAAAATAATTCGATTTAGTTAAAAAATATATAATTATTTCAAATCACAAAAAGTATTAATGAAAATTATCAGTAATTATTAAGCATATTCATAATACTTTCAAATACTTTAACAAATAATTTTTATTTATTTTTCACTTTCCGTTAAAAAAAATAGAAAATTTTTTAAATTCAGGTAATTATTGGTTCCATTCTCTTTTTTTTTTTTTCGAAAATCTAGTTTTCAACGGATGTTGACGTTTTGAGGTCCAAGGAAGCTTCTTCAAAAATTTTAGCTATAATATCCGTATGTCTGTATGAATGTGTGTGTGTGTGTGTGTGTGTGTGTGTGTGTGTGTGTGTGTGTGTGTGTGTGTGTGTGTGTGTGTGCGTTTGTGGGGCCTCATGTGAGTCTCATAACTTCTAAACGGTTCTACTGATTTTTTCGCGGTTGGAGCCATTTGAAAGGGCTTGACCTAGCTTAGATTTTGAACATATCATGAACCGATTTGCACTAGGTGATTTTTACAAATATAAAAAAAAATACAAACGAATTCTCTTCAATTGTGGTTTTTTTAGAATAACTTTCAAACCATTGAACTGATCGATTACAAAGAATAATTAGCTCTTAACATAAAAAATATAGTTAAAAAAAATAAAAAACACGCTTTCATGGCATATAAATCTAAAAATTGAAAAATAATTTTGAATAGGTAGAAAATAATAATGAACAAAAATATTAATCTTATCGTGAAAAAGCGTCCCTGATTAAAAAAAAGTATTGAAAAGTATTTAATACCACTGACTGTATATCTATATACATAGAATAAAGATATATAGTTTGCATGGGTTTAATACTTTTCAATACTTTTTTTAAATCAGAGGTGGGGAGCTCATTTTACGAAAAATATGTCTCAGAGCTCCCGATGCTTTTTTCATAATAAGATTTATATTATTGGTTCATTATTATTTTCTACCTATATTAAAAATTATTTTTCAATTTTTCGTTTTATATGCCATAAAAGCATTTTTTTTTAGTATTTTTGAAACGAATTTATTTTCTTTAAACAACTTAGAAACTTTACAAATCAATATTTTTATCCAGATTTAACCTGAGATTCTTTTTTAATTAACTTTACAAGATGTAAGGTGTTCATCGAATTTTATTTCGCAAAATAAATAAATTAAAATCTGTATCTCAAATATTTTATTGTCAGTAAGAAAACTTTTTGTAAATCACAAATGTTAATTTATCATGGATATTATTAAACAATCGTATGCTATTAGATCTGTCGGTACATTTATATAAATGTACACTGAACAAGACGCAAGTATTATAGCGTAAGAAAGTGTCCATCTATCTACACGTTTGTGGTATACTGAGTGCCTGACTAGCTCTATCTCTCTCACTCTTATACAATGGATGTGCAAAGAAATCAATGAATCCTGACGAATCTAATCAGGATAATGAGATAATTCAATTTAATTATTGCATTGTCACCAGTCATTAATAGGTGTGCACAGTTTAAAGAAAATCATTTCGGTCAAAGTAGTGCAAAATCGACCTAAAAGGTTTGATTACATGCAAACAAACAAACAAACAAGCCAACATACAAGTAAAGCTCATAAAAGCGTGTTAAAAACTACGTTGATCGTTCCCAATCCAGTCGAAATCAGTTAATTCGCTCGTAAGGAATCATTGTCGAAAAAAAAAAAAAATGATTCTTTTGGAATTTCAATGACATTTTTAGTCTGAATAGTTCGAGCTTTAAGATCTTTCAAAGACCTCAAAAGCTGCACTTAATACTGTAAACAGGAAAATGATTAGTTCATTCATTTCAAAGTTATTTCAATTTAAATATTTCAAAAATAGTTTTTCACTATACTTTTCGGACTAACTTCCAACCGGCTGTACCATCGAATCCAAAAACTAATCGGCATCATAAACATCAAAGCTGTATGAAATTAAAAAAATCATGTTTTATTTAACTGCAGTGGGCCTTTTAAACTCAAAAAGCTAAAAAACCCAGAAAAATTATTATTTGAGTTCTGAGAACTCAAAATTAAAAATTATATATTTTTTAGCTCAAAAAGATAATATATACTAAGTCATAAAAAGAAATTAATATTGTCATTATTTGTTTTATAAAACCAAACTAATGAATCAAAAAAATATGCCTTTCTTATGTTTTTATTGGGATAAAAAAATCCATAGAAGTAAAACAGTGATCAAGTGATGGATTATTAAAATTTAAAAAATGAATAGCTGTGAACCATCAATGTAAAATTCCGCACCCAATAGTCATGTCGGTATAATCAGAAGCTCAGACGTTATTGCGTCACAAACAAACATCATTTTTCTTTCATATAAATAGCAATGAGTTCATAAAATTTGAAAAATAAATAACCAAATAGCTTAAAACCATTTATAATTAATTATGCATCAAACGATCATGATCCCATGTTGATCGGTCCAGTAGTTTTCATGTTTATCACAAAGAAAAAAAACTGTGCTTATAAATATTAAATTTTATTTTATTTTTATTTATTATATAATTTATTAAATTACAAAAGTTTTTGTAACTTTATTAATAATATGTTATGATTATTCAATCATCTTCGTCCGAATCAGAAAGGAGCATTTTATCATTAACAACATCATTAATATCAACATTTTCATTATTATTTTCATCTTCTTCTTCATCAATAGCATTGTCAATGGTACCCTCATGAATTTCATCATCAACTTCGGTAGAGTCACTAACAATGTCATTATTATTTTCGTGGCCACCGTTATTGATTATAATTTTGGGATAGATATGTTGAGGATGATTGTCATTGTTGTCATCTTCAGAAACGTGAATCTCATCATTTTTTTTCTCATTTTTCTCATCATTTTCATCTTCAGAGTCATTCTTCAATTTTTTAGCGGTATTAGCATCTTTTTTTACTGGTCGACTTTTAGGAGCTTTCATATTAGAAATAAATCTAGTAAGGAATTCTTTCAATTTACCAGCAAGAGAATCTTTTGATAAGCTGTCTAAATCTTTATACCATGGCGAAGTGTTCAAAAAATGCTTGAAGATACCTGAAAAAAAATAAATTTCATATTTAAGTGTGTGAGAAAAAGTGCATTAAAGTTAATATAGTGTACAATTTACAAATTAACAATAAAATAATCAATGTTCACTCTCCTTATCTCTAAATATCGGTTGTAAGAAAAAATTTTCATTGTTCAGATCAGTATCAGTACGAAAATTTGATTAAGATGATAGGACATAACAGTAATGTGTACATGAAAAGCTTAATTTTTAATTGAATCTAATCGATATTACATTTTGATGAAATAGTGTTTTAAAACAATATCGTAAAACATTCTACCGTAATTAACTGCATATTAGAACAATACTCCAAAACAATAGCAAATTTTGCGCCGAAATGACATGGAAAAGTTTTTTATTTAATTTATCTTAAATTGTTCGCATCGCAAATGTCTGTATAATTTTTTTTTTATTTTTGAAGCTTCGAGAGCAAATAAAAAAATTTGGAAAACGGTTGACCCTAAAGGGGCCATACCTGCAACTTTTCGCTCATCTTATACATAAGCGATCGAAATTGCACATATTCGAAGAGCTCAAAAACATAATTTTTGTGTCATTTTGAGCTCTCTAAACTTTTAACTTAAAAGTTTAATAAAAATTTAATATAACATTATTTGTTGAAATTTTAAATTGCAATAACTTTTGAATGAATAAACCGATTAATACGTTTCTGAAAACAATTGACGCGGTTTTTTAAGATCTAAAAAAAAAGTCTCTTTCATTAAAAACGATCCGATAAGAAATGTCGAAGTTATGTACGAAAAACACTATTTTTTGAAACTTCAAATTGCAATAACTTTTGAATGAATGAACTGATTCATACGTTCTTGGCGGCAATCGACGTGTTTTTTCAATTTCTAAAAATTAGTGACTTTCATCGAAAATGATCTAATAAGAAATGTCGAAGTTATGTCAGAAAACACTTTTTTAGGTTTTTTGCGACAACGATTTCTCAAGAACAAATTAACTGATTTTGACCGGATTGGTAGCAATAGACGTGGTTTTATTATGTTAACAGCTGATTAGTTTATGGAATTGATCGGTCGAGTCGTTTTAAAATTAGGGTAAATGTACCAATGGTTGACCGATTAAGGATTTTTTGAATTTCAATTGATCATTATTTAATTACTATAGGTTAAAAATGATGATTCAAAGTTTATCTAAACTTTAAGTAGTTAAGTTTTTAATCTGTGATGTTATTTATTTCAATTATTAATGAAATTACATAACAATTAACAAATGATTGCAGGTAAGGTAAAAATACCAGTCGTTGACCGGTTTGAACCCGTAAATTGACCGGACTGTACCAGTAGTTGACCGTTTATTTTTTCAACTTAGATTTTTTTTTTACGTTTAGTGTATAATTTTTTTTATACTGAGTTATGTAAGCTTGTATCATTATTTATATTATTTAACAGATTTATATTAATAAACAGAATTTGTTTAGTTTAAAACGAAACTAATTATAGTAAAAACGTAACAGATCAGTAAATCAAACGTAGAATTATTAACGACTAGAGCAAAATATTTTACAACCTAAGCATGAAACAGAAGTTAGCAGATGTAGATAAATTTTTAATTCTTTTTAGTAATTAAATTAGAACTGATAAAATATTTTTTAACAAATATCACTTATAGTTTCTCAAGGTTTTTTAGACATGACATTTTTTTTTAACCTTTTTTATAATAAAGTTTCCAACAAAAAAAACATTCTAAAAATTTATAAATGTCGGCTAACTTCATTTTCATACCTAAGCAACGTAATTTAAATATAAAATCATTTATGTTTGTTTAAACTTATAATTTATAATTAACAAAAAATTGCACATTAATTGTCACTAGGCAATACTTCTTGGTTACCAATATGTACTTGATGTAGCAGTTAATTTATTTGAAACACATTAATCTCTATTATAGTTATAAATACTTTTTTATTATTATTAGTTAAATAATTGTCAATTATTTGAAATAATTTCGTATGAAAATCAAACTCTCACGTAGACACAGTAACGCTTTTATTTTATATAGGTTAGAAAACGTCTATTGCATATGCGGTCAACAACTGGTGTTTGGAAAAACATAATAAGCTCCAATTGATGACCCATGTTTATATTTTGATGGTACAATCGTATTTTTCTTGTACCAGTGTCTGAACGGTGTTTAAAATGGTATTTATTTGATAATTTTTGTAAAAAAGAATTTAAAAATTTGTTAAGGAATTATTAGTGACTACTATAGAATTTAATTTGGAAATATTTAATCAACGGGAACTTCTTAGTAACTAAAACATGGATTCAGGTTTCGGATACTCTACTATAATAACTGATCGATTTTAGTCAGATCATGCTGAAAGAAATTTTCATGATTTATTTTCGATGTTCTAAAAATTAAATAATATTCAGAAGATATATCTATTATAATTATTGTAAGTTCAACAATAGTTAAAAAAAACTTCAAGGTCATAAAGAATTCATTTGATAATAATTTTTGAACTTTTTTATAAAAGCGGTCAAACACTGGTATATTTACCCTATTTAAAAAAAAAACCACTTTTAGAAAAAATTTTTTTCGTGGTTATTTCGAGATATCTCGAAATCTATCGATCCAAATCGATTCCAACTTTCAGGAAATTTAATTTGAGTGAAGCACCTTTGAATGAGGCTAATTATAATCAAGTAGGTCAAGCCGTGCAAAAGTTATAAGAGGTTACACACACACACACACACACACACACACACACACACACACACACACACACACACACACACACACACACACACACACACACACACACACACACACACACACACACACACACACACACACACACACACACACACACACACACACACACACACACACACACACACACACACACACACACACACACACACACACACACACACACACACACACACACACACACACACACACAGACACACACACACACACACACAGACACACACACACACACACACACACACAGACACACACACACACACACACACACACACACACACACACACACACACACACACACACACACACACACACACACACACACACACACACACACACACACACACACACACACACACACAGATAGAAGAAGCAGGTTTTCACTGCTGTATTTACAGAAAAAAAAAATAATATTTGGCTGCTCAAATACTACAAAATCACTCTTCAGACCAACTAAAAAAATTAATTATAATCTAACGAAACGGTTTTGAGCTACAATTCATATTCTACATGTTCGCAAATTAATAAGGAATCGAATGAAAAAAAAAATATTCGGATAAACAGTCGACTGTCAAGGCCATCCCTGCAACTTCCGCTCAAAAATATAGTTTTCGTGTTATTTTGAACACCTCGAACTGCAGATTTGTAATGAGAATGAAATTTAAAGTATATCTTTTTAATAGATAATGCTTACCTCTCAATATCATAATCCCGTCATGCGGTAACTTTAAAGGCTTCTCAACATCATCCGGAACGTCTTTTGTCCTTCTTGACGATGCACCAGTTATCGTACTTTTCATCAAAGTGTCTGAACCAAAAATGTATAGAGCCATTGTATTGATGAACAATGTAGCTCTACGTGCATCCATTGCAGTTTTATAACTTTCTTTTTCTATCCAACGACCATAACCGATGTAAATGGTATTATGGTCATCACTTTCAGTGCCAATCTGCACTGAATCATGATCAATTTCTTCAGAAACAATAGTGTCTTTCTTCGAATTGATCAGTTTAATAATATCTGTAAAATAAATAAATCATGATGCTATAATTGACTAGCTATAATGATAACTTGAAAAATTCAAATTTTTGTTTTGGTAGTCTTATTTTAAGTTATTTTTATTACATCGTGTTACAAATGCCAAAAAGACACATAAAATGTTTTTTTGCCTCTGACTTTTTAAACATATTTTCTATAAAAGTATTATGAATAAAAATTTCAATTAAGGTAGTTGTTGGGGTTGGGGTAGTTAGTAAGAAAATTCTAAATTTTTGTATACTTATTAAAGACACGATTATACAATTACCCGTAAAATTTGAAGTGGATTGTCTGTTTAGAATCCGAGATATATTCAATTAAAAATTGGATAATTAACATTGATGGTATAGGGGATAAGTCGTTCCGACCCAGTTTCTGCGTTATAAAACAAAAACTGTGAGCTAGATACTTTCCAAAAACTGACAGTCTTTTAATACATATGTAATAAGTATAAAAAAAAATAATAGAAAATTTTCGTCAATTTAGTTATTTTTTAATAACAGTTTAAAGTTCATCAATTTATAGAAATGTATACAGTATGGTGTAGAAAAGTATACCTATATATAAAAGTACTGTATAGGATACGTCCCACGGGCACAGTCTTGCGTAAAAATTAGTAAAAGTTATGGATCACTTAACTACAAGCCGGTATAGTTTTGTGTTAAGAGTATATAGTCTATAACTTTTTGACAGTACTGTACCCCAACAACTACCTTAAGAAAACTATTTTTTTTTATTTCTAAAAAAAAATTTTCAGTTTTGATACATATTTTGATAACGATTTTACGTTAAACGGCAATAACAAATTGTTTTCAATACCTTTCTTACAGTAGCAATATTCCATTTTGACTTTTCTCGCGAGAAACATTCGCTTACCTCATAAGAAAGTATCAAACAAAATACATTACCTGTTATTTTCTTTTGTCCATCAATAACGTGAATTTGTAATTGTTCATTCAATTTTCTGACTTCTTGAATCTCTTCTTTATATTGCTTAATTATCATTTCCTGTTTCATAACTTCAGCACATAATTTCGCCTTTTCTTTTGAAAAGTTTTTATAGTTGCCAAGATTGTTCCTTCTGGTGCCTAGATATTTTAATACTTATTAATATCAAAGATCAGTTATTATGATTCAGAAAAGATTACAGTTATAATGAAATACTTATAACGAAGGCAAGCATTAAGATAACGGAGTGGCTAAAGGTACGGCTGACTGGAAGGTACGGAGGTTAGGAAGTGAAATTTTCTACATGCCCGTGTGATAAGCTTTAACTTTCCAACCTCCGTATCTTCCAGTCAGCCGTACCTTCAGCCACATCCTTAAGATAAATAAAGAAATAACAAGTATATAATAATATTTAAAGTGTAATGTAAAGAATGCCTAAAACATATGACATTATAGATAAATAATGATTGAAGACGTTAAACGTGATGTGATTATAGCCAACTTTTCAATTATGTTGTATATTGTATCTGAATAAGCTAATTATTAATTTGGTCTTGATTGTTTTTTTTTCATTAGCCAACTTGCTAATAATCAAAGTGATCGACTAAGTTTTTATGGAGTAAAAGACCCAATTAGTAGTGGAGATCGCATTACTGAGACTTTCCTTGATTTTGGTATTTATTCAATTAATAAAATCATAAATTTTTATTATGAATATTTAATTTCTAATCTTTAAGACCTTTAGAAAATGAAAATTTTTAATTTTTATTCCAAGTAGAACATTTTTTCATCGAAAAAAATACCATTTATGTGGTATTATCATGAATCTCAATAATATTTTAAAATGGCCAGGAAGAATATTAATCTGATGAAATACAGAGCATTAAAATAGTTGAAGGTTAAATACTAAAGACTTTGAAATTCTTATGAGTACAATAAGTAGATTGTACTCAGCTAAAGAGTGACTTTTTGTTCATTCAAAAGTGTGAGTCACTTTGATTTTAAATCTAACAGAATAAAAAAAAAATTTCCAATTTCATTCCCAAGGAAAATGTTCAAAGTCAAAGATAGAATAGTTTCTTTGCAACATTTTTTGATATTTTTAAGATTGTCAACTACGTAACTGAAGGAAAAAAATATAAGAACCAAATCTAATTTTTATTGTTGAGTTGAGCATATATGCTCATTGTAAATTATTATTGTTACTTATTTTTTATTCGTTCATCGTTATGAAGAAGTTTTTCTTTTCAATTCGATAAGACTAAAATTTAGAAATTACTAGCAATGAAAATTAGTATGTAGCTTTTTTTTCAAATAAATTATAAATGTGAATGATTCCACACCACCAAAATACACACAGCAAAACTTTCTTAAATATATTAAGCTATAACAAGCCTTAAAACAGAACCACATGAATAGTCTGAGTCAGTACCTGCCGCTGTGCATGGCGAAGTAAATAACAGTCCTTGGATGATTACATTTAAAATTGTCCAATTATTGAACAAGCCTAAAATACTCACATTGAAATTATTTGTAAGGTCAGAGCCCCAGTATCGGCTCATGGACCAGTATCAAACCACTCAATAGATTTGTATATCTATATTTGTGAATATAGATATACAAGTGCATGGAGTGGTTCGGTAATGGTACATGAACCTATACTGGGGCTTTTACCTTACACTAAAAAATAGTTCCATTATTAATACTGTACAAATAGACCAAAATTTTTTTTTCAAAAATATACAACAAAACGCTGAATATTTCTTTAGCTGAGGGTTTAAACTTACCAAATTCTCTGAATTTTTTAAATCTTGTACTTCTTTAATCACTATTTTGGAAGACTCAGTTTTTTTGACAGCATTATTTTCTCCCTAGAAATGAAATCCACAGTTAAATTGAATTTATTTCAATATTGAAAGTTTAAACTTACTATGTTTTGATGATTATCGAAAATCGGAATTTCATTTAATACTTCCGTACGGTGTTCATTTTTAGTTACATCAGAATCACCATAATCCTAAAAATGCAATCAAATGTAATTAGTATTTCACAAGGTAATAACATTTTCTTAAGTAAAACTACGTAGAAATTTCGTACGATAATATAATGCTAAGAAATTTATAATGTAGAATAAAAAAGTTTGAAAAATCCAAAAGTGCACGACTCATGTGCTCATTTAATAATAAAATTTAAAGAATAGTTAAAAAAAACAATAAAACAAAAATAAGCAGAAAAACAGTTGATAAATAAAATTATTAAGTTACTGATTTTGTAACTAAAATAAAAACTAGAAACGTAATGCAAGGCACCCTGATGGAATAACCATACATAATACATAAAATAAAATGTGTATATAAAAAAAGAGATATAGATATAGATATATATCAGCATGCATTTCAATTTTATATAGACTAGAAATTCGAATAGGGCGCTATGCGCGGGCTTCGAAATGACAACCAATAAAGAACCGGGAGCCGATTATTGCGAGTTTCGACTTATGACTAACTTCACACTTTCATGTGTTTTATTTATATGATATATATAGATATACAGTCTTCGAGTTACGATTTTCTTTCATTAATTGTAAATAAACGACATTGAATTATCAAGCAATATGCAATAGAGAACCTACAATTGTCTCAAAGAATGGAATGAAAAAAAATTTAACTTAATTGATGCATTTTTTCGCAAGTTATAGTGTTTTCAGGTTTCACAGTTGACGGACGGAAAAATTTTTTAACATATTTTGATGTTTTTTTTCGGTTTTTGTTGCACTAACTCAATTTGTGAAAATATCAAATTAATCTGCATTAAATTATCTTGACAATGGTATGCGAAATATTTTGATTTTTATTAACTAACAAGGCTATAATGTTAAAAATAGTTGCCGAAATGAGGCAAAAAAAATTTTCGATCGTAAAGCACTTTCCATAATTGCTTCGCATTATGAGTCGTGCAAAAAGGAATATGTATATATTCCTATTCCAAGACAGTTGACGAAAAGAGAGAGACGTATTCATAATTAATACAGAACGATATACTTCAATACTATTACACCTGCATTACATTACTTGTTCTTTAAAATTAAACTTAGTCTACACGGAGAACAGAACATAGGGATTTTTCCTATTTTGCATAGTAATTTTTTCTTTATTTATATGATACAAATATTCATGTGACATAGGAAAAATTCATTCATCACTAAAATTTATGTAATTTAATTTAATAATTACAAATTTACAGAATCATTTTTTATTCGATCAATTTCAGAAAGTTTAAAAGTATTCACGGAGAGAAAAACATAAGGATTTGTCCTATTTTGCATAGGAAAAATTTCTCTGTTTGACATAGGAATTGTTCCAATGTTAACATACACGGAACAAAAATTTTGCTTTGGTAACCTAACTGCAGAGTTACCGTAACTCTACATAATTTATTAAGGGGGGAAATACCTGTAGAGGCAAAAAAAGTTTCATTTCTTTTTTTCATATATCGCTTGTAAAACTATTGAAGAATGTCCAGTTAAAATTTTAGGTCAAAATTTTTATTCTTTTAAAAGTCATAAGCGACTTAGTAAGTGCCCTTCGGTAAAAGCGCCTGTAAATTTTACTTTTTTTAAACGCGTTTTTCTCGAAATAATTTTTTTCGACCTGGTGTAACTTGGTCCTGTAACAATTCAACCGGGGACATTTCAACCGCTACAATTCAGCCGCGACATTTCAATCGACGACTTTTTAACCGGACGACAGTTCAACCGAAAAATAGTTTATCCCGAAGATTATAAAATCATACAACTTGATCCCAATAATAATATTAATGATCGTGTTATGTCCTTTACCATAGGTTTTGTACGTATTTAATTGTATATAGGTTGAATAGTTTGAGGTTTAACTGTCTTTTGGTTGAACTGTCGTCCGGTTGAAAAGCCGTCGGCTGAAATGTCGCGGTTGAACTGTCGTGGTTGATGTGTCCGCGGTTGACTTGTCACCGCATCTCCGCCCGCTGATATCTTCACGACATTCTGAATTTTAATTTTATAAAATATGAATTCTTACTTTCCAATACATTTATAAAATGATCTAAGATTTTCAATAAGTAGTATTAATTGCTTATACCTTAAAATAATTCATGAAAATCTGTCTGACAACGACTCGCTACAGGTATTTCCTCCCTTAAATGTTGTAGAGTTACAGTAACTAAACATCGTTTAGTTCTGGTAACTCAACTTTATTGAGCTCTCACAGCTCAACGAGATAGTTCTGAGAGGCAAACGGTATAGTTAGGAGGCCTGAACATTACGCAGTAGTGGAGTGCGCAGACATATTTTATAACCTTCAAAATTGATTTTAAAAATATATAAGGACTATCAAGTCTTCAGTTTATCTATTTATTAAGGGGTAAAAATGTATATTCAGTGAGAAAATTAAAATTAAATGTTTTTAAGTGAAACAAAAAACATATCTATTTATTTCCGAATCCATGAATTAGCATATTCACCAGTCGTATCATAAAATTTGTTGGTCTCAGAACGATCCTATTGAGTTATGAAAAGTCAACGACGTTTAGCTCTCAGAGCTTAACAACATAGAGTTACAGGAGCCAAACAGTATAGTTACCATAAAGCTACGAATCGTTAATCCAAGAATACCATTTTGAAGAATGAGAAATTCGTAGAGTCAAGATCAATTTTCTTTAACGAATTTATTTGCAAATTCATTCTTTTGCATTGATTTTTGGATAGGGAGATCCACGTAAAGTAACCAAATTCGTACAACTTTCTGAAAATTTATGAATTGAATCTACATAACCAAGTAATTAGTGAAAAAATTTGTAAAACGGTTGACTCTAAAGGCCATACCTGCAACTTCCCGCTCATGTCATACATAAGCGATCGAAATTGCACATATCTTCAAGTTCAAAAATATAATTTTTGTGTTATTTTGAGCTCTCTAAGCTCGCAAGAATATCTGGTCTTTGCTTTTTAACTTAAAAGTTTGATAGAAATTTAATAAAACATTATTTGTTGAAATTTTAAATTGCATTAACTTTTAAATGAATGAACCGATTTGTATGTTCTTGAAAACAATCGACGCGGTTTTTTAAGGAAGTACGAACACCTTGGTATCTGTGGAGAAAATGCTTCATTTTTTTTTAATATGAAGTTTAAATATGTCTAAACAAATTCCGAAAATTTGAAGGCGATTGCCCGATCATTTAAAGAAATAATTAACCTTAAAGTTGAGCAATTTAACATTGGTCTTATGGGGTAACCTCCAAACATTGATACATTTCTGTATTTTTCTCGTAAGACTGTTGGGGAATATTTTTAAAATCTTATGGATGAAAGTAAATATATTAGTGATAAATTTAATTTAAAAAAATTTACACTTGCCCGACTAATTAAAGTGTATTAATAAAAAGAAAAATAAAAGCCACCATTAGCCAATGTTAAATGTATATCTATATATTGAGAAAAATTTATATGGTTACTGCTCTTCCCTTACCGCGCTAGAGTCGATACCTATTCCCATCCCGCCTAGCGCTCGTACTACCTTAAGATCTAAAACAAAGTCTCTTTCAATGAAAACGATCCGATAAGAAATGTCGAAGTTATGTACGATAAACACTATATTTTGAAATTTTAAATTGCAATAACTGCCCTAACAATAGGAAAATCCCTTTTTTTTTCTACGTGTGTATTTTTTATTAATGAATAATTACTCCTGATTGTAATATTAACATAGTAAAGAGGAATTTACAAGTAATTTTTTTAATCACAATGATTTACATAGTGATGATAGTAGTTGGTTTTTTGGTATGGTATGGTTGTTTTGTATGGTAGTTACCGTTTTTTTTTAGCTGTACTCTGATAGAAGGATTTCTTTGTATTTAAGAAATCATTTCTTAAATACGAAGAAACCTTCTTAAATACTAAGAAATCCTTCTATCAGTATACAAGATCATCAGTTAGGATAATTATTCTAGTTATATAGCTAGAAAATTTAGTTTGATAACCAAAAAATTTTTAAACGTTATTATTTTTATAATGATTAATAAAATTTATTAATTTTCAACTTGATCATGAAATTGTAAAAACAAAAAGTATTTTTTGTTTATTCAAGATTCAAACATAATATTTAGACGCAATCATATTTTTTGAATCAACTTATTGAGCAGAATAAAAATATTATATAAATTATCAAAAACTTACATGTTTAGACTTATTCAATGCAGTGTTATGGTTCATAGTTTTTGTTTTCTTTAAGGGAGTAATAGATGAATCATCTCTATTGCACATCAGGCGCTGAAAAAAAAGTAACAATTAAATGTACTGTAATAAGTTAGATTAGTGATCATTTCATTATATAATGACAATTATATCAAATCGATTACCTTGTCGGATGCTTTTTTTAATTCCATGATCTTACTCTCTAAATTTTCTTTTGAAGCTATAGATTTCTTAACTTGATTTTTATTTTTACCGCCATCGTCACTGACCTCAGAAGCTGACATGACATACTTTTCAGGAGGGACCGATGATCGTTTGGAAGTAATTTTTTTTTCGGCATCATTTTTGTTTACTATTAATAAAAAAAAATAAAAGTAATAGTTACAAATATATCAATTAAAGCCATCATTTTTAAAAATATTAATTAATTTTATTCAGAATGTGCCTTACCATACAGACCCAATATGAGACCTTGGGCAATGAATCCTTTGTGGTGAAACTTGTATGTTTTTTTATCATTCACATTATTAACGTCTAATTTCACAAAACTCTTAATAGAAATAACTAATTTAGTTTTACTGTCTATAAAAACAGCAGCCCATTGAAGAGATTTTTCTAAAGAATAAAACGTAAATAAAAATACCTTGAATCATGTTACTTATAAAACTTATGACAATTACTTGACTTCAAATACAAAACATAACTTAATAATTTTTAACTTACTTTTTGTAGACATTAGGAAAAAATCACGTACTTAAGTATGATGTATGTATGTTTAAATATATTTATATAAATACTAGGGTGGGTCAAAAAAATCGAATAATTTATTTTTGACTTTATACTCTGAAAAATAGGTTCGTAGACACCTAAAAAGAATTCTCTCCAAGTATAAGCTCTTAATTATAACGGGAAGGTCCTCCGCTTTGCGGGTTTCTATTTTTTTCGAATAATCAGATAAAAAAATTTATATCTCGCTTCCAACTGCTTGGAAAAATATTCCGTGGCATAGATTTTGTGAGAAATTGAATGCTTTACAAAAAAGGTCTCTTATGACTTTTTCAAAAACTCAACCGATTAAAAGATATTCATAGTTGAAGTTTGGCTATTTTAAGGAAAATATTCGTTTTTATTATGAATTTTATAAGTCGATGAAAAAAATTATTTCGGATTGCGGAACTCATGATTTTGTAGGAAATTTACTGCTCTACAAAAATGGTCTCTTATGATTTTTTGATTAAGTGAAGCCGTTACGAGATATTCATCGTCAAACATTAACGAATATCAATATTTCCAGTTTTTGATCAATAATTCGATAAATTTTAATTTAAACTATGAGTTTCAGGAAAATTTACATAAATTTGAGTTTCGATCGATAAAGAAATGTTATAAACAATTTTTTTAATATTGTTTTCAGTCTTGAGCTTGTTTGATTGCATTAAAACAAGAAATTAGAGCATTTTTTCGACATATAGCCAATGATTAGTTTAATTTGAAGTGAATGACATATTTCTTTGTCAAATTTAATATGAAAAGTATTGAATCAAGTGAGAAACAACCAGTATTTAACTTTTTTATAGATAAATTTTTTATTGAATTATCAATTGCAATATAATTGTCTATATTTTTAACATAACAGTACGCTATTACTATAAATAATTTCTTTTATTACAATTTGGGAATGTTTTTGATGTTCTTTGACAACTTGCAATAAGTACTGGAATTGTTCTTCATTTTTGTCAAGCATTGATTATATTCACTGACTAATGCAACAGCTCGCTCTGCTGAATCATTGACAACTTTTAGTTGTTGAAAGTATTCTTTATTTTCGAGATAACTCTCATTAGTAGGCCATAATTCAACATCGACATCAAGAAAGTCATACGGTAGATCGAAGATTTTGAAAAGATTTAATGACTTTTTAGACACAAAGTCACTCAGAGTTCTCTGCGCCAATGAATTCAAATCTTTTTAGCAATTACAAATCTTTTAGCTTTAGAATCTGTACCTTCACGAGTATTAACAGCTTCAACAATACTTTTTTTTACTTCTAATGGAACGCCATCGTCAAACAGTGATAAAATGGCAAGTTCATCGCTCAAATACCATAAGTGCGAAATCATTTTTTCACACGTAGCTGAAGAAATCAAAGGATTGATATTTTTGTACTCCAATAAATTTTTCATAAACTGCAAGTCATGATAAGCAGCAGTTGTTGCAGAAGTTGATGAAAACCAAGCTTTTAAATACAATGTGACTATAAAAATACAGAAATGACGAAGACCATGCAATTCTTTCTGAGAGAGTTTGAATTTATCTCTGAATAGATACATTTTCAAACTATAAATGGCCTTAGCCATCCATCTAGCATGATGAACAGCACCAGGACGTTTGAAAGAAATCTTTTCTTGAGGCATTTCTCCAAGGAAAATCAATGATAATTCCAATAATTCTTTATCTAACTTATTATAACATTTCTTTATCGATCGAAACTCAAATTTATGTAAATTTTCCTGAAACTCATAGTTTAAATTAAAATTTATCGAATTATTGATCAAAAACTGGAAATATTGATATTCGTTAATGTTTGACGATGAATATCTCGTAACGGCTTCACTTAATCAAAAAATCATAAGAGACCATTTTTGTAGAGCAGTAAATTTCCTACAAAATCATGAGTTCCGCAATCCGAAATAATTTTTTTCATCGACTTATAAAATTCATAATAAAAACGAATATTTTCCTTAAAATAGCCAAACTTCAACTATGAATATCTTTTAATCGGTTGAGTTTTTGAAAAAGTCATAAGAGACCTTTTTTGTAAAGCATTCAATTTCTCACAAAATCTATGCCACGGAATATTTTTCCAAGCAGTTGGAAGCGAGATATAAATTTTTTTATCTGATTATTCGAAAAAAATAGAAACCCGCAAAGCGGAGGACCTTCCCGTTATAATTAAGAGCTTATACTTGGAGAGAATTCTTTTTAGGTGTCTACGAACCTATTTTTCAGAGTATAAAATCAAAAATAAATTATTCGATTTTTTTGACCCACCCTAATAAATACTGATATACTGATGAATATAATAGTTTGGTGAGTGAAGACTGAACATATACTTACAAACAAATACAAATAAAATGAGCAATATCAACAATTATTCTTGCTATAACAATAGGTACGTATTATTTCAGAATTTAATAACAAAAACATTAATTTTCTGTTGAATTAAGAATGTTTTAGGACGATAAACTTTGTTGAATAGTTAAACACAACGGACGTAATTTCAATGAAAATAATTAATTTTTCAACTAGCATTGAGTTATTTTACCTTAGCAATTAAATTAAGTATATATATAATTCTTCAGTCTGTAATACATTGTCAATTTTTTTTAGAGACAATCAATTGAAAATGAAAAGAAGATCAAATGTTGGAAGCGAGGAGCCCACTGTTACAGTAAGTTCCAACAGTGATAGCTATTCTGATTCATATGAATATGTCACAGGTGACGAAACAGTAAAAAGTGAGTAAATTAAATTTTTTTATCACAGTCTTGATACAATTATTAAAGAAGTCATATCTTATAATTTACTTAATAGAAACAAAAGCTACCTTTCAGTTAGAAATTATCAATTCCATTCGCTTCTTATCAGGTTTTCTAAGCTTTATGCGGAAAAATTATATTCTTAAATACCTGAAAATATTGAAACTTTTGCACCAAAATTATAATATCATCAAAACTACGTTTTAATAGAAAATTTCTAACTACTTTTGCAGATAAAAAACAACGTGTCGAATCACCAAGAACTACAAACAAAGCAGAAAATCAGTTGATCGATGAAACTGGCAGTAACAGTGAGAATGAACATAACGAGTCGATGGATATTAAAGAAACCATCAGAGTACTAAGTAGTTGGATAATGTTCAAATCGTCAAATCTATCCGTGTGGCAAATTTTAAATATGACAATGTCGATCGTTTTGCGCTTTAACCTATCACATGAAGTTCACCAAGCAATCTTAGAACTTCTAAAATTATTAGCTGGACAAGATTTCAAGAATTTAAGTACATCGAAGTATTATATCAACAAGCTGTTTACCTCATTTGAAGATACTGTACAATTTATTTTTACTGTACTACATGTAATATTAAGCTAATAGAGCCGCTTCCGAATAATAAGCATATCAATAAGACCGTTCAATGCACAAAGTGTAAGAAAAATTATAAAACTTCAAAACGAGCAGAAAATTTCTATATGACACTCGATGTAGAATCTCAATTACGGAATTTACTTTCAAATACCGCGATTCGGCAATTACTGAAAACTGATAATGGGAATCAAGCTGGAAGCATCAGTGATATTAACGATAGCAACAGGTATATGAATAATGAATACATCAAATCTACAAATAATGATGAAAATGTAACATTGACCATGAATGTTAATCTCGACGGTGCGCCAATTTTCAAAAGTAGTAAAAGAAGTTTTTGGCCGATTCAATGCATTATAAACGAATTTCCACAGAACTTACGCCATAAATTCATTCTTCTTGCAGGATTGTGGTACACTTCTGCCGAGCCTACACCGGAATTTATGAGCAATTTATATTTGAAAACATTTATATTGCAGATAACAAAATTAATGAAAACTGGAATACAAATAGTAACTGAAGCTGGTCAAAAGATCACATATTATTGCATTATTTTTTCTTTTGTTGTGGATTCAGTTGCAAGACCAATTTTACAAAACCGACTTCAATTTAATGGATTTTTCGGTTGTAGTTGGTGTTATCACCGAGGGGTCTATAACTCCAGGAGTATGAAATACCCCTTAACCTCTGATTCAGTGCAGGACCGATCCCATGAAGAGTCATTGAAAGATGTCTGTCAGCTTGAAAAAAGATTAAAAAAACTCCGTAAAACAAAAAAAAATAAAAAATTCACAGTAAAAGGAACGAAAGGAAGAAGTATATTGTCAATTTTACCCAATTTTGATTGTGTTTGGGGACTTCCGCCTGATTACATGCATTGTGTGCTTCTCGGTGTGACTAGACAACTTTGGAATAAGTGGAGTACTGAATTACTATCTAATGAACAGAAGAAATTAATTAATAAACGTCTAACTAGTATAAAACCTCCAAAGGAAATTCATCGGACTCCACGAGTTTTAACACAAAAGCAACTGTGGAAGGCAACAGAATGGCGTTCATGGCTACTCTTCTATAGTGTGCCAGTATTAACTGGAATCTTGTCTGATAATTTACTAGATTCTTATAAACTGTTTGTAAAAAGTATACATAAAATGTTATCCGATAAATTAACAGAACAAGATTTGCTTCAGTGTGAAATACAGTTGCTTAGATTTTGTTATGACAGCCAAAACTTTTATGGCTTGTCATTTATGACCTTTAATGTTCACGCACTGCAACACTTAGCTGAAAGTGTGAGAAAGAATGGTCCGTTGTCGACATCATCAGCTTATGTTTTTGAGAACAATATATTTAATTTAAAGCAAAAAGTAAATGGACCAAATGGAGTGATGAGTCAAATGGCGTCACGATCGCTCAGATACAATGCTTTCTGTAGTAAATTATCTATTGAATCTGATAGTCCAAGCTGGGAATTTTCCAGAAACATGTTAAATAAAAAAAAATTATTTACAAAAAAAGGAGTAAGATCAAATAATGGAGCATTGCTAATCAACAGTGAAACAGAATCGACAAACAGTTCAACAGTCAACTATAGTCGGTGCATTATTAAAGATCTGGTATACACTGGTAAAGCTTATAAAAAATCTGTAAAAACCAATAACTCCTTTGCACTTCTACATGATGGACGTATGATAGAAATAAACAATTTTTCTTTGAAAAATGATGAAGCATACATGAATGTTACAGTTTTACAAGTAAACTTGATTAAAGAATTAGAACATATATGGCAAGTGAATGGTTGTAATTTCGAGATCTCAGAGTTGCCAATATCAATGATTAAATCAAAACTTATTAACATAACATTAGAAAGTTTAAGTCGTGAAAATGAATGTATTATATATTTATGTAGTCAACCAAATATATTCGAAATTTCATAATAAAAATGAACAGAATATTTAGTAGCATAAAAAAATTCTTTATCTGCCAGCTCAGCTTATATTTCATGTTTAGGACATGATTAGAAATATTTGATATAAATATAATAGATTCAGATCACGTCCAAAATTAATATGAGTGGAATTTAAGAATTAAAATATAAAATATTTCGATCGTAAAGCACTCTCTGATGCTTCGCATCATGAATCGTGCAATAATGGATTATTGAATAAATATTAAATAGGACATACAATATCAGTAAAATTAAGTTTTGGGCTGAAAAACCATTAAAACAATAATTTTTGCTATTCAACCCGTAATAATTCAAAATATTAAGAATTCCAGATAAAAAAAAATTGCATTATATATAATTTCACTGTGAGAAATAAATTTTTTCGATAAGGAAACAATTTTCACTTAATTCAAATTGATATATTCTTTTGTTTATTTATTATTTAAAGACAAATATTGATTTTCCTTTCTTAAAAAATTGATAACTAAAAATAATAGATTAAATTGTTGAAGAATTTCTTGAATTAATAAAATTATTAGTTAGGTAAAAGTATTTTTAACTTCCCCTGTCGGAGATTTTCGAAAAATCGGGAAGTTGTTTGTTTTACCCGGTTTTGCAAAAATTGAATTTTCATCAAATTACACCGTTGTGAGGTCCTTAGAAGCTTCACCAACTAACCCCGCGATGTTGTCACTATGTCTGTATGTATGCGCGCGCGCGCGCGTGTGTGTGTGTGTGTGTGTGTGTGTGTGTGTGTGTGTGTGTGTGTGTGTGTGTGTGTGTGTGTGTGTGTGTAGATGTGTGTAACCCGCTTATAACATTTGAACGGCTTCAGCGATCCAATAATAGTTGGCAGCATTCGAAAAGTCTTTGCTGAACTTAGATTTCCTGAGAATTTGAACCGATTCGGACCGATAGTTTTTGAAAAATCTCAAAAAACGAAGAAAAAAAATTTTTTGAAATGTGATTTTTTTGTAATTATTTTTAAACGGCTCAATTGATCAAGTTCAAAAACTAATCAACTTTAAAGCTTACAAGACCACGTCGATTGGGACCAATCTGGTCAAAATCAATCGATTCGTTCGGAAGATATCGTGAACCCAAGAAAATAAAAAAAAGTGTTTTTTTAACGTAACTCCGACATTTCTGATAGGATCGTCTTTGATGCAATGGAAAGATTTTTAGAACTCGAAAAACCGCGTCAATTGCCGCCAGGAACGTGAAAATCGGTTCATCCATTCAAAAGTTATCGCAATTTGAAAATTTATCAAATAGTGTTTTATTAAATTGCACTGTGAAATCAATAATGTTAAACATACATTTGAAAAGATGTTAACTTTACATTTTTTTAAATGCAAATATTACAGCTGGCAAAATATAATATCTACATGAAAAAAAAGCAAACTTTGCTTCGAAAAGATGTTAATTTTACACCTAAAAATGATACTTATTGAAAGTTCAGTATTTTCTCTGTACACTGAAAAATAATTAATCTGACTCAACAAAATAATTTTGAAAGAATTAATCATCTTGAGCCACGACGAAAAAATTCTTGAACCAAGAACATTTTCTCAGTTTAAGTAAATTTTTCTTAGTTTCAGAATTTTTCTTTTTAGCTCATGGCAATCAATTTCTTCAAATTTATTATCTTAAGTCAAGATTTGTTTCCTAGTTCAACTAATTTCTTTTATTAGTGTATAAATGTAAAAATGTCAATAGTTAAGAAATGGTATTGTATTTTATCGAATATTGATATTTTTGGAGATATAAGCTCACCCTGATTAAACAAAAGTATTCCAAACACAGGAAAAAGTATTAAAAAGAATTAGTTTTTATCATCAATCTAATTCTTTTTAATACTTTTTCCTTCGTCTAAATACTTTTTTTTAAATCAGGGCATCCTGATGTTACAGGCATCGATACCTTTCATTCGAGTATCCACATCAATCTTTTACATATTTTATATATTTGTAAAAATTTTTAACAATTTAAAATGTTACAAATCTTTTATTGTTAATTTCTTTTACTTTGAAATATAAAAAAACTCAATTTTGAATTTCTTAGTAAAAAAAAAAAATAATCGTGTAGATTTTTCAATTTTCTAAACGAGTATTTTTCAAAATCTATCGGTCTGAATTGGTTCAAGCTTACAGTAAATTTGAGTTTAGTAAAGCCCTTTCGAATAGTTACCAAAATTATATAGGATGGTTCCCATGACAGTATAAGAATCATTCCTATAATTATCGGAACCATTCCATTATCATTATGGGAACCATTCCTATAGGTATTGGAATTGTCCCATAATTATGGTAACAGTTCTTATAATTAT
The DNA here is from genome assembly GCF_013202065.1 of Cotesia typhae. NCBI lineage: Eukaryota > Metazoa > Arthropoda > Insecta > Hymenoptera > Braconidae > Cotesia > Cotesia typhae. The sequence goes on along the minus strand of NW_027423780.1, from coordinate 2,574,622 downwards.
GGAAACAGTTCCCATATTTTTCTTTCCGTGTAGAACAATCTTTACTATCGATTGATTATTGTAAGAATAACATTTATTATTTTGTGGATATTAAGTAAGTAACTAGTATTATTTTAATCTACTTATTTAGTAAATTTGACAGCTTATTCTTGTTAAAGTTATAAATCGAATTTTTGTAATTTTTACACTTTTATTTTTAAAAATTTTAGAGTTTTTTCTTGTAAAATTAACATTTTATTAATAATGTAAATTTTGCAGCTATATTACTGTAATTTTAACATATCATTTTTTTCCGTGGGCTGTCGGATTTTTGAGTTTGAACAGCTAAAAACGTAATAATATATATATATATATATATATATATATATATATATGGGATGAGCGAAAAGTTGCAGTTGCAGGGATGGCCTCTAGGGTCGACCGTTTTCCATTTTTTTATAATCAGTAAAAATTTTTTCGTGATTATTACAGAAATATATATAATTTTTTTACTTGCGTGAGCGAAATTTTTTTCAATGACTGATAAACCTTGAAGGCAAAGATACATTGTAAAAATACAAGGCAGGAATAGAAAAATAATAATTTTGGCCATTAATTCTGTTTAGAGTAAAATTAACAGTGAAGAAAATTCTATGTAGATTATGAACAACGATTACAAGTCGAAATATTTTAAATTCAGTCTTCACTCAGATATATTTCTAGCCGAGGAAACTAATTTCCTAAGATTTCAAATAAAAATAAATAAATTTTCATAGTATTGTACACAATTCTAAAGCAGTTAAAATAATTTTAATATTGACCATGGATGATTTTATCAATTTATTTAATTTAATCGGAATTTCTGCAATACAAACAATTTACCATCGAAATTCTTAATACGAATAATGAAATTTTCAATAATAACGATTAAAAAAATTCTAACAGTATTTAACAATTAAAAATAATTTAAAACGATTAAAAGTTTTAATACTAACCGAATTATTTTCAATCATAAGTGGTCTCACAAATTCAGAAAATATTTTATGGTTAATAATGATTTATCATAATTTCAAATTATTAATAACAACAGAATCCTTTCAAATCATAATAAATAACGAAAATTCGAACGTTATTTGACGATTAAAAACGATTTGAAATGATTAAAAGTTTTTAATACTAATGAAATCATTTTCAATAATAACGAGTAAAAAAATTCTAACATAATTTAACAATTAAGAAGAATTTGAAATGATTAAAAAGTTTTAATACTAACCGAATCAATTTTAATCATAACTTGCGACAAAAATTTGAGTATTTTTTGATGATTTGAAATGATTTATAAAGATTAAAAATCTCTAATCATTTTTAATCATTTTATATCATGCTCTTATTCTATTATTAAGAATGATTATAATGATGATTATTGGTGAAATTTAGAAAATGATTTAGATTATATAAAATGATTGTAAATGATTTATTTTTTAATCATTTTTAATCATATCAAATCATTCTGTTTCATCAGGCTTTATTTGGATCAAAAAAATTTTTATACTACTAAAACCCCGAATTTAAGTCATTTTTCACGGTTTTTAAGGTTTTCTCGAAAATTTGAAGGTATACGGGTCAAACGGACCTCGGATTCGGATTGAGCGGGTCAAAATACATGAGAATATATGTGTCGCGTCCAATGCACAGACAACTTTTATTTTTTTGTGTGCCGGTGTATTATTAATCATACCAGGGGACAGGAATTCACAGAGTATTTTATGATAAGAAATGATTTGTTATGGTTAAAAATTTCAAATCATACTTGAATCATTTTTAATCATACCAGGGGACAGAAATCCACAGAGTATATTATGATTAGAAATGATTTGTTAAGATTAAAAATTTCAAATCATACTTGAATCATTTTTAATCATACCAGGGGACAGAAATTCACAGAGTATATTATGATTAGAAATGATTTGTTAAGATTAAAAATTTCAAATCATACTTGAATCATTTTTAATCATACCAGGGGACAGAAATTCACAGAGTATTTTATGATTAGAAATGATTTGGTATGATTAAAAATTTTGAATCATACTTGAATCATTTTTAATCATACCAGGGGACAGAAATTCACAGAGTATTTTATGATTAGAAATGATTTGGTATGATTAAAAATTTTGAATCATACTTGAATCATTTTTAATCATACCATGGGACAGAAATTCACAGAGTATTTTATGATTAGGAATGATTAGAAATTGGTATGATTAAAATTTTTAAATCATACTTGAATCATTTTTAATCATACCAGGGGACAGAAATTCACAGAGTATTTTATGACTAGAAATGATTTGTTATGGTTAAAAATTTTAAATCATACTTGAATCATTTTTAATCATACCAGGGGACAGAAATTCACAGAGTATTTTATGATTAGAAATGATTTGGTATGATTAAAAATTTTGAATCATACTTGAATCATTTTTAATCATACCAGGGGACAGAAATTCACAGAGTATTTTATGATTAGAAATGATTTAATATTATTAAAAATTTTTAATCATACCAAATCATTTTTTATCCTGTCAATAGATTTGTATTTAAAATGATTCATAATGATTAACTGTGAAATATCAGGTATGATTTAAATGATTTGGTACGATTAAAAATGATTAAAAGATTAATCATTTTGAATCATTTCAAATCATTTCGTTTTATCAGGGCGGTTGTCATATCTAAAGAAACACTTTCATCACAGAGAGGTATTTATAACCTTAATTAATGATAGGCTGTTGCTGGCCGTCCGATGATTCGGACGATTAATTGCACGCCTTGTAAGCAAAGCGTTGAGGTTATGCTATACTCTAGACATTTAAAAAAAAAAGAAGTTTTCTCGAAATTGAAATTGATTTTTTGTTATGTCTATTGCGATTAAAGGTTAATATGAGTGTGCTAATATCAAGTCGAATAATTAGTCAGGTACATAAAATATATTTCAATTACAATTATTTTGTTTAACATAGTAAATAATAACATTGAACATAATCTTTTTTGGACATCTGTGTATGTGGCAGGGAAATTGGTTGGAAAAATGATCGTACCGGAATAATTTTTTTTTTTATTATCTAAAGTAACACACGACTAACTTTCTCAATTAATATGAGCATTCAATTTACTGTCTTTAAATTATTATTTATAAAAAACTAACATATGACTGTGGATTATTTTGTATACCTATCTATACATTTTATTATAGTTTTTTTTCCCTCACCTTAGAGTTATGGTACCACTAAACTATAGCAGAATTTTCTGTGTTGTATTATTTTGCTTTTTATATTTTATTTTAATCAATTTCATTGTAAAAAATTAGATTATGAGGCGTACACTTTTGGATTTTCCAAATTTTTTTTTCTTATTCGTCCGATATTTGGGCGATTAATTTATTTTTATTTGTCCGACATATTAAGTCTTATTATTATAAAAATTTTCATTAAGTACCAAAGCACTCCCAAAATTATACAGGGTGTCTCTGAAGTGGCGGGAGTAATTGTTGGGGTCGATAGAGAAAAAAATACTGAATCGAAAGTTCCTGAGCCAAAAATTTTTTTGGGCCATAGAATTTGAGTTATGAATTAAAAACGATAGCCAATCAGAAGCGCGCTATTCGAGAAATGAAAATGAGCGGGGAAGTAGAGGAGACGCGAGAGTGAGATGCTGCAATAGCAGCTTACTCGCTCACACAAAGCCGAGCATGAGAGGGGATTGTGACGCTATGAGCCGAGTACGTAAGTGTGAATGAGTGGATGTATGAGGTCGCAAGCGGACGGCTTAATGTATGAGTGTGTGTCCGTGTATCGCAGCATTATTGGAGGCGTTGTAACGCTGAATTAAAGCTAACCGGGTACTCTAAGACAGAGGAAAAATTTTAATTTTTATTTTTATTCGAAAAAATTTAATAAAAAAAAAAAAAAGGCCCAAGATTTAACCAGACCCACAGAAACGGAGAGTAAATTTTTAATTCTCATTTATTTTGCTGGGGATTATTTTCAAATACAAAAAAAAAAAAAAAAGGCTAAGATTCAACTGGAATCCAAAAAGAGATGGATGAAAAAATTTTATTTTTTATTTTTAATCAGCAAAATTATTTTTCTTTAAAAAAGAGCCCAATCTCGACTGGAGCAAGAAAAAATGATTGAAAAATTTTATTATTAATTTTCAATCAACAAAATTATTATAAAAAAATAAATGGGCCCAAGTCTCAACCGGACCCAAACAAACGGATAAAAATTTTTATTACTTACTTAATTTGCTGGAAATTATCTTTAAAAACGAAAAAATGCCCAAGACTCGATCGGATCCAAAAAAATAACAGTACAAAAATTTTTTCCTTATTTTCAATCAGCAAAATTGTTTCTTTTAAAAAAGGCCCAATCTCGACTGGAGCAAAAAAATGATTAAAAAATTTTATTATTAATTTTCAATCAACAAAATTATTTAAAAAAAAATAGTCCGCAGACTCAACCGGACCCAAACAAACAGATAGATAGTTTTAATTACTTATTTATTTTGATGGGAATTATTTTAAAAACGAAGAAAATCGCCCAAGACTCGACCGGACCCAAAAAAAAAAAAAATAAATTGAAAAATTTTGTTTTCATTTTCAATCAGCCAAATTAATTTCTTTTCGAAACAAGGCCCAATCTCAAACAGACTAAGAGAAACTAATTAAAAAATTTTATTTTTTATTATTAATCAAATATTATTTAAAAAAGAAAATAAGCCACAGACTTAACCGGACTTAAACAAACGGATAGAAAATTTTTATTACTTACTTAATTTGCTGGAAATTATCTTTAAAAACGAAAAAATGCCCAAGACTCCATCAGACCGAAAGGGAGATGAATAAAAAAATTTTACTATTCATTTTTAATCATCATAATTAACTTTTTTATAATAAAAGGCTCAATTTCGACCGGACCCAGAAAAAATGATCCAAAAATTTTATTTTTTATTGTTGATCATCAAAACTAATTAAAAAAACAAATGAGGCCCTAGACTCAACTGGACCCAAACAAACGGATAAATAATTTTTATTACTTATTTATTTTGCAGGAAATTATTTTTGAAAACGATAAAAATGCCCTAGACTCGACCAGACCCGAAATAAAATAAATTGAAAATCTTTGTTTTTCTATTTTTAATCAGCAAAATTATTTTCCTTTGAAAAAGGGCCTGATCTCGACTGGAGCAAGAAAAAATAATTGAAAAGTTTTATAATGAATTTTTAATCAACAAAATTTTTTAAAAAAGAAAATAGGCCCCAGACTTAACTGGACCCAAACAAACGGAAAGAAAACTTTTATTCCTGTTTTTTTGTTGGGAATTATTTTTCGAAACAAAAAAATTGCCCAAGACTCGACCGGACCCGAAAAAGATAAATCGAAAAATTTTATTTCTAAATATTAATTAACTAAATTATTAAGAAAAAAAAAAATAGACCCAAGACGCAGCAGGACCCAAATAAACGGATAGAAATTTTTTATTACTTGATCACCAAGATTAATTTTCCTTGAAAAGAAAGGCCCAATCTCAAACAGACTTCGAATAACTGATTGAAAAATTTTATTATCAATTATTAATTAACAACATTATTCTTAAAAAAAAATTAATAGGCCCCAGACTCAATCGGACCCAAACAAACGGATCGAAAACTTTTATTTCCCATTCATTTTGCTAGGAATTATTTTTAAAAACGAAAAAATGCCCAAGACTCGACCAGAGCCAAGAATAGAAGAATGCAAAAAAATTTATTTTCTCTTTTCAATAACAAACAAAAATTTATTGAACAAAAATCAGCCTAATCTTGACAAGACGATAAAAAACTGATTGAAAAAATTTATTATCAATTATTAATTGACAAAATTATTTCAAAAAAGAAAATAGGCCCCAGACTCAACCGGACCAAAACGAACAGATAGAAAATTTTTATTACTTATTTCTTATGCTCGGAATAATTTTTGAAAACAGAAGGAATTGCCCAAGACTCAACCGGACCCAACCAAACGGATGGAAAACTTTCATTTCTCATTTATTTTGCTGGGAATTATTCTGTAAAATAATTTTTCAATTAATCGTCAGGTAAAATGTCAAAAAATAAATTAAAACAAACATTGAACTCAAGTCCCAATAATTTTGATATTTTAATTAAAATTATTTTTTAATTAATTGACAGGTAAAATGTCAAATAAGGAATTGAAAAAAAAATCGCTCTCGAGTCCTGATAATTTTGATATTTTTATTAAAATTATTTATCAGTTAATTAACAGGTAAAATGTCAACTAATAAATTAAAAAAAAATTGAACTCAAGTCCGAATAATTTTGATATTTTAATTGAAATTATTTATCAGTTAATTGACAGGGAAAATGTAAAAAAATATAATAAAAAAAAATCGCTCTCGAGTCCTGATAATTTTGATATTATTATTAAAATTATTAATCACTTAATCAACAAGCGAAATGTCAAATGATAAATTAAAAAAAAAAATTGAACTCAAGTCCGAATAATTTTGATATTTTTAATAGAATTATCTATCAGTGAATTAACAGGTAGAATGTCAAATTATAAATTAAGAAAAAAATTGAACTCAAGTCCGAATAATTTTGATATTTTTATTAGAATTATCTATCAGTGAATTAACAGGTAGAGTGTCAAATTATAAATTAAGAAAAAATTGAACTCAAGTCCGAATAATTTTGATATTTTTATTAGAATTATCTATCGGTGAATTAACAGGTAGAATGTCAAATTATAAATTAAGAAAAAAATTGAACTCAAGTCCATTGTTTGTCCGGTTGATTCTGGGCCCTATTTTTTTTTCAAAATAATTTTCTCGATTAATAATAAAAATAAAATTTTTCAATCAGTTTCTTCTAGTCCGGTTGAGATTGGGCCTTTTTTTGAAGAAACATGATTTTGGTGATTGAAAATAAGGAAAAATTCTTTTAATTATTTTTTTGGGTCCGATCGAGTCTTGGGAATTTTCTTCGTTTTTAAAAATAATTTCCACCAAATTAAGTAAGTAATAAAAATTTTTATCCGTTTGTTTGGGTCCGGTTGAGACTTGGGCCCATTTATTTTTTTATAATAATTTTGTTGATTGAAAATTAATAATAAAATTTTTCAATCATTTTTTCTTGCTCCAGTCGAGATTGGGCTCTTTTTTAAAGAAAAATAATTTTGCTGATTAAAAATAAAAATAAAATTTTTTCATCCTTCTTTTTTTGGTTTCCAGTTGAATCTTAGCCTTTTTTTTTTTTGTATTTGAAAATAATCCCCAGCAAAATAAATGAGAATTAAAAATTTACTCTCCGTTTCTGTGGGTCTGGTTAAATCTTGGGCCTTTTTATTTTTTTTTATTAAATTTTTTCGAATAAAAATAAAAATTAAAATTTTTTCCTCTGTCTTAGAGTACCCGGTTAGCTTTAATTCAGCGTTACAACGCCTCCAATAATGCTGCGATACACGGACACACACTCATACATTAAGCCGTCCGCTTGCGACCTCATACATCCACTCATTCACACTTACGTACTCGGCTCATAGCGTCACAATCCCCTCTCATGCTCGGCTTTGTGTGAGCGAGTAAGCTGCTATTGCAGCATCTCACTCTCGCGTCTCCTCTACTTCCCCGCTCATTTTCATTTCTCGAATAGCGCGCTTCTGATTGGCTATCGTTTTTAATTCATAACTCAAATTCTATGGCCCAAAAAAATTTTTGGCTCAGGAACTTTCGATTCAGTATTTTTTTCTCTATCGACCCCAACAATTACTCCCGCCACTTCAGAGACACCCTGTATATGGACATAAATGCAAATCCAACCATGAAATTTATTAGTCAGTTTTGTAATATAGGAGCGACTGATGTAATATATCAAAAAAGAACCACGCTATTAGCCACACTATTTAAAGAAAGAATTGAACACAAAAGTAATATATCTCCTTTATATGTCAGTCAATTAAATATGTGGTCAAGCGTGACTGAAATTTGGCAAAAATGTTTTCCTCCAAGCGCGTGTATTAGTTGCACTTGCAAATTATGTGAAAAGTATCGAGTTCCTATTCCAATGGTTCAAATGAATTATAAAATAATATGGGAAAACGGATTCGGTCAACTACAACAATCAATTCACTCATTTGACAGTAAAATACGATGCACAAAGTGTAAGCTGAATATGATTGACCGGTCTCTTTTATTTAATAAATGCATTTGCATTGAATTAGATATTAGAATGAATCAAAAAAATCCTTTAAAGTGTAAATTAATGACTTTTCCATCAGTTTTGCGATTGAATAACAATAATTACATGTAAGTATTAATTATTCATTTATATCAACGTCATTTACCATTAAAATAATTGTACACGAAAGATATGATTTTTATTTTTATTTATAGGTTGCGAGGTATCATTGAAATTGACAATGGGCATTTTGTAGCATACTGTAGAAGATATAACGATAACTGGAGATTGTACGATGATACTGCTTTCAGCATACAACCTGTTCAACCTGGAAAAGAGATAGTACCAAACGCTGCTATTTACACTAGGATTGATTAAAAAATTAATTATTTTTTTTAATCTTTAAGTAGTATGTTCGTAATATTCAGTAGTCAAGTGCAATTTTATTAATTCACATAAGATAAAATTTAATATAATAAACACTTTTTAATTATGTATCTCATTGTTGTAACAATCAAAGTTTTATTAAATATTGTTATTTTGATATATACATTTTTTTAACTATAATGTATCATTTTTAAAGTTTATTATTTTACTATATTAATATTTTAATATGACAATTTATGTCATGTAATTTATTTATCCCTATTTTAAACGATAAATTTATCCATTAAATGTTATTATTAGACAATTTTAATTTTCAAATTTTCAAATTATAATTGTCTAATTATAGTCTAAAAAATAGTCATATATGATTATTTTTATTGTACATGAGCTTTCCAGAAAAGGTGCTATTTTAAATCTCGCGTTAACTATTAAATCTATAAAATTAACTAATTATAAGCTAAGTAGTATTTTTTTAAGTTAAGTATTCACGTATCAGTGCTAGGAGTATTTGTATCATCACCTTCAAAATATTTAGATTAATTGTTCTGTTCTTACCGTTTGAATATATGATGTGCAGCCTGAATGCTTATACACTTGGTGATGCTCAAATTGTACAAAATACAAAGAAGCTGATGTTAAATTAACATTTACTGATACAGATTCTCTTATTAATGTTAGTAAAAGCGAATTTATAGCTCTGGCATTATACATAAATAGAGAATACTGTACTGAGAATGAAACTTATTCATCAGTAAAAATATCATGATAAATCCACGCTTCACAAATATAAGACCTTTTAATTCAAGATTTGTGAATTTACGGCCCTGGTAAACACGCTGCATTAATCGATCAGGATTCTTTTTAGGGATGAATAGCGATTTATTATGAAAAAATTTCAACTCATCATTGAATTAAGTTAGTTCAGCTGGCGTTAAAGTCATTCAGGTACGTCAGCTGCTTTAAAAGTTAAAAAAAATCACAGGATTAAATTGAAAAATTTTTTATTTTTAATTGTTTCCCACGAATGACTATTACTATTTTTAGTGGTATAAACTAATATAATGAAAATCTTCTTCTTTTAATTAAAAGCTGATTTAAATTTTGTATTAAAGATTTGGAATTTGTAAAGTCAAAATGGATAAGCATGAATACACTATTATTGCTTAGTAATATAAATAATAATCGAATTGAATACTTTTATATACATATATGTACATGTCTACGTATACATAGTTTTTCGAGTAATCGTTATTTGCAATGTAAACATATATTTAAGGAAAAAATCATACCTTTTATACATGCTTCTCTGTACCGGAAAATTTCAGTTTTTTGAATGAATAAAAAATGTGACTAACAGTCAAAAAATTATCAAATGTTCACGCGAATTTCAAAACTTTTTTTTATAATTTGCCATTTTGATAAATTTTGATTCGTTTTCGTTCGGGGATCATGGTACGGGTAACATCTTCTAGTTTCAGGGACTTGTTAATTTTTTTTTATTTCACGCTCTGTAAATGGCACAATCACCGTTGTAGTAGGGATACTTTTTTTTAGAGCCTTGGCCGATTGCGAATCACTGGTTGAAATTAAAATTTTTTAGTTTAGAGATTATATTATTTTTTTTATAATATATCTTAATTTGTATCCTTAAAAGATTAAAACACTACATGCAATAGTTATAATTAAAAAAATTAGGAAAACGGTTGACCCTAAAGGCCATCCCTGCAACCTCCCGCCAATTCTAGACCTAAACGCTTGAAATTGCACTTACGACGTTTTTGAACTCTTCGAGCTCACAAATACAATTTATGTGTTATTTTGAGCACTCCAAGCTCAAAAAATAGCTTTTGTATGCTATTGAGCTCTTCAAGCTCAAAGTTTGATAAACATTTTGAAAAAAAAACACTATTTTTGGAATTTTCAAATCGTAATAACTATTGAATGAACAAACCAATTTTCACGCCGTTGGTGGCATTCGACGCAGTTTTTAAGCTTCATTAAGAATCTTTAAGTTTAAATTGAAAGAACAAAAAATTTCGGAATTATTTCGAAAAAACGTTTTTCGTTTTTTTTTCGTCAACGATAACTCACGAACGAATCAACTGATTTTGATCGGACTGGTGGCGATAGACGTGGTTTTTTGATGTTGGGAGCTGATTGGGAGTTTTTGGAATTGATCGATAAAGCCGTTTAAAAGTTATTCAAAAGAAACTACTTAAAAAAATTTTTTTGCAGTTTTTGAGATTTCTCAAAATCTATCGGTCCGAATCGGTCCAACTTGTATTCAATCTAAGTTTGCTCAAGCCCTTTTGAATGGCACCAACCGCGATCAAATCGGTCAAGCAGTTCAAAAGTTATGAGAGATTACACACACACACACACACACACACACACACACACACACACACACACACACACACACACACACACACACACACACACACACACACACACACACACACACACACACACACACACACACACACACACACACACACACACACACACACACACACACACACACACACACACACACACACACACACACACACACACACACACACACACACACACACACACACACACACACACACACACACACACACACACACACACACACACACACACACACACACACACACACACACACACACACACATATATATATATATATATATATATATATATATATATATATATATATATATATATATATATATATATATATATATATATATATATATATATATATATATATATATATATATATATATATATATTGTAACAGTTTTACCTGCTCAGGCTGGCCCCTAATCAATTTTAAATTTAACTAACAAAACTAACAACAATAAAAATTACCAGGGCGCCACCAGGATTATTAATCACGGTTCCTGGAACCGGTCCAGAGCTGAGAAATCTTAATCTTAGAGTAGAGAGAGTGGAGGAAGGTGCCGCTAAATAATAAAAATTTAATTAACAATCTGTACAGTTTTATTAACAATAAAAATAACAAACTTAACAAATTTAAGCGCTCACACACACACTTTAATTAACTTATAATCTAACGAAGCGGAGAACAACTGCGAACTAAACGATATTTACAAACGAACCTTCCAATTGACGATACGATGACTAGACGGGCTTTTTCGAACAAACGGTCTCCCACACCTGTCTTAAAACTAATTGGGCTTTTTCGAACAAACGGTCTCCCACACCTGTCTTAAAACTAATTGGGCTTTTTCGAACAAACGGTCTCCCACACCTGTCTTAGAACTAATTGGGCTTTTTCGAACAAACGGTCTCCCACACCTGTCTTAGAACTAAACTTAAAACTATAAGTCCACCGGACTAACACAACTAACTCCACACTTAAAATTAAGTCCACAGGACTACCGAACTTAACACTATTAACACTCTCTATCACGCATAACCCGCTCAATTCTTCACACACATAACCCACACTTCGCTTAAATGATTTATAAATTTAATTGATTTCCGAATTTAATTTAATTACAATTTATTTAGATCTATTTTATTCAATCATTGGCTCGGTGAAACGAAAATTCTTATTTAATGATTTAATTCTGACTAAACTTTTACTTGATGACCTTGACTCAATATCACTGATTACTTGGACTTAATATCCACGCTGACAATTATCAAGTGTCATTTGTTTTAATTTAATCCCCTCACGGACTTAATCCCCAAAATTTACTTAATTTATACTTGACAAAAAATAAATTTTTTTAATAAATATTTTCAACAAAAATTTTCAATATAATCTTCCTAACAATTTTCCGATCGGTACTGTTTTCAATAATAATTTCTTAATGTAATATTTTTAATAATTGATTCTCAATATAAAATAATCTTAATAATTAATTCTCAAATAATTTTCCGACCGGCGATTTTTCAAATGGTAAATTTTTAAATATCACAATAATTAATTCTCAATAAAAATAATCTTAATATAAATATTATCTTCTCACTATAAAATATTATTACTAATTTAACATTCGTTGATCAGTTATAAAAATTCGACACAAGTCGAAATAGTCAAATTTATTTGCTAGAACATTCGCTAGATAAGTCTTGTTTGACCTTGGGTATTGGAATTTATGCGACACACAAAGTTGACGCTTGACGGAAATTCCACGAATAAAAACTTGTCGATTATTTTTAATAAAAAAATCAATCAACTTTTCAATTTAAATATTGTGAAAATAAATTTAACAAATTTTCAGATGTTAATTAATTAATTGAAAATTTTCAGATATTAAAATTTTCCCCTCGCAAGGTCGATTAAGTGATCCTCGGGTATAAACCCCATAAAAATCACTCAATCTAAAAACTAGCAAATGTTCCACAATTAATTTATTAAATTTTAATAAAGAAAAGAAGAGGAATGATAGACCGAGTATGAACCGCGGTCTATCTTCCACCCACGGAATGAATAATGTACCTGGGTAAACGTTTTACTCCTTTCACGAATATTATGTGCCGTGGTGAGTATTCCAGGTGCAGGTTGTAAATTTCCTTTTCCTTATCCTTCACTCCGGGTACGTCTTGAAATTCGGTATATTGCTGTAACAGTGCAACAATTAGAACTCCCGTCTAATAGATTGAAACGACAATCAAAAAAACCCATCGCAGCGTTCCGAAAATACGCTTGCGAAAAATAATTACCTGTTAATTCCGTAGTGGTGACCGGTGCGGCTGACTATCAAACCTCTTCTGATTCTGTCACCCTCCAACTACCGAATACTTACCCACTCCACTCCCCTCTTAATTACTACACGGGAGACCCGGAAGATCGGGGCGCGCCAGTGCTGAGTCGACTAATTATCGATCTCAGGTGATTTATCGATTTAGGGTAATTTACCCTGTTACACTCCTCCCCACCAGACCAGCACTGGGGTCCCGATCCTCAGTTCATCCGCGGGGTTGGTGAATCACAACTAAAACAGTGTAATTATTTTTAACAAGGATAATTTTATTTAGCACTATTTACAAGTCCTCATCGAGGTCCAGCTGAAGAACATCTTCGTCACTGGTCTCCTCGTCATTGAACAAGCCAATGTCCTCTAGGCCCGAGTCCTCGGATATCGGCTCACCTTGGCCTCCCATCTCCATCTCACTCCAGTTTGGCCCTCGGAGCTCCCTCTTGTTCCTCTTCTTCTTCCTCTTGGCAGTTCGTCGACGGACTGGAACGTCAGTTGGTTCCGGTCTCGGCATCAACTCGGCGCGCGGAATGCCAGTCTCCATCTTGCCAGTCCTAGCTGCTCTTTCCATAGCCTCCTTGAACAGACTGGCCCGGTATGCAGCGAAGGCAGGGTTCAGATGTGGCGGGCACTCAGGCAACACGAACGTTGACATCGAAGCTGTCGCTAACTGAGTGTCAGCAGCGTATTGGCTCCGGGTTGGAGCTACCGCAGCCCCCAAATTTGACACTTTATCAATTTTATTTAACTCGATTTCCAGAAATTTCTCCATTTCCTCCTCTTGGAGTTCTGACATAGCACACAATGGTGCTGACTTCTCGTGACAGTTGATAGGTTGGAAAGGAAAAACCTCCGGAGAGTCAGTGAATTTCCATGTACAGTTCTTGCAGTCGATCAGCACCTCGAATTTTGTCGCGAAGTCCATCCCCAAGACCAAGGAATAACCTAGGTCGGGTAAAACGCTCAAATACTGTTCTCCGGCAACAGATCCGATCTGAATTATGAAAGGGGCTCCACCCTTACTTTTGCAAGTAGAGTGATTAGCAAGAAGCACTCCTTTCTTAGTCTGATCGTCTTGAAGCTCACCAGCAGCTAGATGTTTGATATCTTGGTACACCTTTTCATTTATATACGACCTCTCACTGCCTGTGTCCAGAATTCCCTGGAGTTTTACTCCAAATAACCATACCGAAATCGGGATACGTGACGTTCTTTCCGGTGGTGAACCATTTCCCGGTTTGAAGATTCGTCGGGTAGCCAGTCTGTGAATAAAAGACGCAGAGAGAGGTCTACCTTGAAATACTCGAGGTAAAAATGAAGCTTGTGAGGCTTCCAAGACAGCTGGTGTAGTTGCTGGTTCACATAGAGTCTCGACTTCGTCTTCCCACTCCGAATCAGAGATTTCTCCTGCTGTTGAATTTTCTTCGGAGTCATGTTCCACCAAGGATATACAGGGTTCAATTACTTCATCCGGAGGAGCTGATAAGGGATCCTCTAATAAGGTAATTGCTCTTAATACCTCCTCTTCACAGAGTGGTTTATTTATTGACTTATCTTGTATCTCTAATTCAGCAACAGAATCAATGACATTGTCACTGTCTACCTCATCTGGCCCCCTCGAGAAGAGACTGGTTTATTTCCCGCGTCTTTTCCCGGGTATGAATCCAGATTGGTTTCATTTAATACAGTGAAATTATTGTTTCCCTGGTTTTCAAATTGTTCCGGTAAACACGTGGGAAACTTACGTGTTACCTCTAAGCATTTTTTTGGTTAGATTGAACGACCTTCTCTGCAGGAGGTTCAGTATTAGTTGCTGCTGATCCAGGTTGGTTATTCCAGAGAGCTGATAAAGGACAGTTCTCCCTGGTATGACCTATTTTGTAGCAGAAATTACAAACTTCTCTTCTTGGACCAGGGCAGACTTCGAATGTATGACCTGGTGTGCCGCAGTTGAAACAAGGGCTCGGTCCTCGGATGTATTTTAGGTTATACATTTGGCCCAGGTCTCGTATAGGTGCATTGGAAAATTGTAGTCCTGGTTGTTGAAGAGTCCCATATTGTCCTGATGAGATGGTATTAGGGGTTTCAGTTTGTATATTCTGCACCGGCAATTGTTGGTTTGCTAGTTGAGTAGCATTTGGTTGTTGTGATGGATAAAACTTCGTGCGATAATATTGTTTGTTGGCTGGAAACTGGTTATTCGGACGTCTAATGACTCCGTAACGGTTGTCGTATTCCCCTGAATTTAAGTTCATATTATTGAATTCGGGGACTTCCACCATTTCCTCAACAAACTCTATATCTTCGTTAGGAAGTTGGATAGCTCCAAAACGAGGTTTATCCGTGTTCTTCAATTGTGAACTAGACTGGTTTTTGCTACTCGAGTCTTTGGTACACCTGGCTGCCTCGTGTAATACGTTGAGAAGGTCTTCGTATGTTGTTACTTGTCTGGAGAAGACCATGAGTCTCAGCTCGTCAGTTAAATGGTTACGGATACAGTTCACCTGTTCCTGGACTGGTGGAGGAATCTCCATCGATTGATATTTTTGTTGGACATTGAGCACGAACTCCGTGGCATTGTCCCCAGGATTCATCCTCATCTCACTTATGTCCAGGATCATTTGATGGTCGGTGACGGGGCTCCCGAAAGCTTTTCGGAACTCCTGCTTGAACTGGGCGAAATTTTGCCATCTGTAATAGTTCGTATCCACCCAACGAGCTGCTGCTCCTTCAGGGTATAACTGATCACCTTCATTAGCTCTGGTTCACTCCAATCTTCTCGTCTCGCTCTAGCCTCCAATGCATTCACGAAATCGTTAGCTGTTGTGTCTTTTTGAGGAAAAGAAATGCCGGACATCTGTATGCTGTCTTTGATTTCCTTCCAGCGGCTATAAGAGATGTGTCCAGGTCTAATGTTGGTGTTCAACCCGTTGAAGTCACCTCCAGGCAATCTACGTGTGTAATTATCGGGACCAATCCCAGGATAATTAGCCTGTGGTATGCAAGTGTTACCTGGTGTGAAACCCCGGTAACGATCTTGTTGTTCAAGATTAGTTTGATAATCCTGATGATTTATTGTATTGATCAATGGACGAGAAGTCAAGCCAATTGGTCGAGTCTCTTGGTTATTTAGCTGTTGGTATGTAGGAGAACTCGAATTTCCTCCAAGATGCGCTGTCCCTGAGTAAATCTCACGAGCCAGTCGTTCCCGTTCACGAAGTTGACGAATTTCCTGCTCTTGTTGTTGATGCAGGCGTTCGAGACGTTCTCGTTGAATTTGTTCTTGTCTCAATTGGTCTCTTAATGCCTGTTCCCGTGTCTCTCTTACTCTTATCGCTTCCTCGACTCCTAGAAGTCGTATTCGAGGTGCTTGATTGGTTGTAGGATCACCTCGGAGTCTGTGTTGTAACCAGGAGAGCTCACGGTCCATGTCGTCAATTATTCCGTTCATCGTGTCAGCAACCTCTCCGAAATGTAAAGAAGAGTTTGACGAACTGGCTGGAGCTGGTGTAATCATATTCCCTCCAGTTACATCGCTGATTCTGGCCATGTTTTGATTTCCAGGGAACAACGCAGTCCCACTCGTACCTGGAGTCTCGCCTATTGATATACGTTGTTTGTTTTGGACCGAAGATATTACTCCCGCGGATCCCTGTTGTCTATAACCCGGGTTTAATTGAGTCGACTCACCCATGGGCGCAGGCATGACGCCTGACCCGGGTACTTGAGCTGACTCCCCAAGGGTCTCTGATCAACGTTGGATCCTGGTCTATTAGTAATAGTCGGTGATGTTCTACCCCGGCCTCTACCGAAGGAAAGTCGTCGAGCCTCTTCTTCTGGCTCTTCGAGTCCTTGAGACCTGGTTCTCGGTCCACCTTGACGTAACATTATGTTTGAATGTACAAAATATTACTCGAATCTGAAGAATCTCTCTGTTGGAACACGACAATAAACTTGTAATTGAAATATCCTATGTTAATTTTATTATATTTTAGAAAAAGTAAAATAAAATATTTGTTAAATTCTAAAACCAAAAGGAATTTTTCAAGAGAAAAAGATTTTATAATTTATTCAATAAGATATAACTAAATATTTTCTCTGTTAAAGAAAAGAAGCTTTTGTTAAATTTAATTCGAGTAGGATAAAAATTCCTCTAGAGATTATGTGTCAAAAATTCTTTTGAAAAGTAATTACTACGTTTTAATTCAATTGTCAAATTTTAATAAAAGAAAATTTTACATTGAAATAAATTTTAAAAGCTAAAAGAATTTGTTCAAAATGAGAAAAGATTTTCTAATTTTACTAATTAAAATTTAATTATTTATTCACTACCAAAGAAAAGAATTTTTGCTAATTTTAAATATAACAGGATTAAAATTCCTTTCAAAAGCAATTGTCGGAATGTCTCAAGTAAATTCCTCAAAAATGAGTAATAAGTTACCCAAGGTAGTCAAAATCGAAAAGTATTTTAATCCTTATTTAAGGAAAAAATATTTCGACTTATTTCGACTACCGGGTTTGGATGTTTTGGCTATTTTCTTTGGTACCCAGAGTAGCTGTGACTTGTAGAAAAACTACCACAAGCCACTGGGCTTAGCCGAATGATAATGATGACTTCTTTTTTTTTTTTTTTTTTTTTTTTTTTTTTTTTTTTTTTTTTTTAAATTTTAAAATAAGTATCAAATTAATGCTAATATTACAATTTCGAGGAAAATTTAAAAGAAAGAAAATATTTCGACACTTACTAACGCACCTATCTAAGTAAAAAAATTTTCGACTAATAAAAAAAAAAATTTTCCAATGATTGAATAATATTTTTCCAATTAATTAATCAAAATTTTATTACTCAACAACTTCCATTCTCTCTCTATGGGGTTTTTAAGAAGTTGGGCGCCAATGTAACAGTTTTACCTGCTCAGGCTGGCCCCTAATCAATTTTAAATTTAACTAACAAAACTAACAACAATAAAAATTACCAGGGCGCCACCAGGATTATTAATCACGGTTCCTGGAACCGGTCCAGAGCTGAGAAATCTTAATCTTAGAGTAGAGAGAGTGGAGGAAGGTGCCGCTAAATAATAAAAATTTAATTAACAATCTGTACAGTTTTATTAACAATAAAAAATAACAAACTTAACAAATTTAAGCGCTCACACACACACTTTAATTAACTTATAATCTAACGAAGCGGAGAACAACTGCGAACTAAACGATATTTACAAACGAACCTTCCAATTGACGATACGATGACTAGACGGGCTTTTTCGAACAAACGGTCTCCCACACCTGTCTTAAAACTAATTGGGCTTTTTCGAACAAACGGTCTCCCACACCTGTCTTAAAACTAATTGGGCTTTTTCGAACAAACGGTCTCCCACACCTGTCTTAGAACTAATTGGGCTTTTTCGAACAAACGGTCTCCCACACCTGTCTTAGAACTAAACTTAAAACTATAAGTCCACCGGACTAACACAACTAACTCCACACTTAAAATTAAGTCCACAGGACTACCGAACTTAACACTATTAACACTCTCTATCACGCATAACCCGCTCAATTCTTCACACACATAACCCACACTTCGCTTAAATGATTTATAAATTTAATTGATTTCCGAATTTAATTTAATTACAATTTATTTAGATCTATTTTATTCAATCATTGGCTCGGTGAAACGAAAATTCTTATTTAATGATTTAATTCTGACTAAACTTTTACTTGATGACCTTGACTCAATATCACTGATTACTTGGACTTAATATCCACGCTGACAATTATCAAGTGTCATTTGTTTTAATTTAATCCCCTCACGGACTTAATCCCCAAAATTTACTTAATTTATACTTGACAAAAAATAAATTTTTTTAATAAATATTTTCAACAAAAATTTTCAATATAATCTTCCTAACAATTTTCCGATCGGTACTGTTTTCAATAATAATTTCTTAATGTAATATTTTTAATAATTGATTCTCAATATAAAATAATCTTAATAATTAATTCTCAAATAATTTTCCGACCGGCGATTTTTCAAATGGTAAATTTTTAAATATCACAATAATTAATTCTCAATAAAAATAATCTTAATATAAATATTATCTTCTCACTATAAAATATTATTACTAATTTAACATTCGTTTGATCAGTTATAAAAATTCGACACAAGTCGAAATAGTCAAATTTATTTGCTAGAACATTCGCTAGATAAGTCTTGTTTGACCTTGGGTATTGGAATTTATGCGACACACAAAGTTGACGCTTGACGGAAATTCCACGAATAAAAACTTGTCGATTATTTTTAATAAAAAAATCAATCAACTTTTCAATTTAAATATTGTGAAAATAAATTTAACAAATTTTCAGATGTTAATTAATTAATTGAAAATTTTCAGATATTAAAATTTTCCCCCGCAAGGTCGATTAAGTGATCCTCGGGTATAAACCCCCATAAAAATCACTCAATCTAAAAACTAGCAAATGTTCCACAATTAATTTATTAAATTTTAATAAAGAAAAGAAGAGGAATGATAGACCGAGTATGAACCGCGGTCTATCTTCCACCCACGGAATGAATAATGTACCTGGGTAAACGTTTTACTCCTTTCACGAATATTATGTGCCGTGGTGAGTATTCCAGGTACAGGTTGTAAATTTCCTTTTCCTTATCCTTCACTCCGGGTACGTCTTGAAATTCGGTATATTGCTGTAACAGTGCAACAATTAGAACTCCCGTCTAATAGATTGAAACGACAATCAAAAAAACCCATCGCAGCGTTCCGAAAATACGCTTGCGAAAAAATAATTACCTGTTAATTCCGTAGTGGTGACCGGTGCGGCTGACTATCAAACCTCTTCTGATTCTGTCACCCTCCAACTACCGAATACTTACCCACTCCACTCCCCTCTTAATTACTACACGGGAGACCCGGAAGATCGGGGCGCGCCAGTGCTGAGTCGACTAATTATCGATCTCAGGTGATTTATCGATTTAGGGTAATTTACCCTGTTACAATATATATATATATATATATATATATATATATATATATATATATATATATATATATATATATATATATATATATATATATATATATATATATATATATATATATATATATATATACACATACATACATACATACAGACACCATCGCGGGAATAGTCAGAGAAGATTCCTAGGACCTTGAAATGTCGAGGTTTGATGAAAACTCGATTTTCGTAAAACGGGGTGAAAACAATAACTTCCCGATTTTTGAAAATCTTCGACTTTCTTAGCGGGAAGTTAAAAAAAGTTCGTAAAAATTTCTTATTTTTAAAATCGTCATACTAGTGGTGGCCAGCAACATACCAATTATTCAGCTTTTATGTGAAATAGTTAGGAATTATACACTATGAGAGCAGTTTGTATTTTAATTAATTTTTTTATTAACGCAATGAAAACGGAACGGGAAACTTTTAAATTTCGCACCATGCTATGACTAGGTGCGTTGGGCGCATGCGCCAGTGATAAATTATTTATAATTGTCAATAAAAAATATTAAATGAATAATATAAAAGCAAAAACTACAGAACTATACTGACCTAACGATAAAGAATGCAGAAACATAAAGATTAATCAGTTTCCGTTTAAATGAGGTGCCAAGTTGCAATTTTTTTTTTGCAATATTAAAAAAATTATTTATTAAAAAACTATAGGTGACCTAACAAAAATGATGGTGGACCTATACAGACCTAACGTAGACCTATCAATTAAGGTCATTTTGACTTAAAAAATCCTTTGATGGGGTGCTAAATTTGTGCAGGTGGGTTATTTGTGTTAAGGGAGCTGTGTTGGTTAAGAACTTGCCTTAAACCTAGGCGGCGCTGGAGCGAACTTCAGAGAATCGAAAGATATCAGCATGTGAAAAATCTTTCGACTCGCCGGGATTCGAACCCGCGCCTTGCCACTAGAGTTGTATGAACGGATCAACGCATTGAACCGCTCAGCCAACATCGAGGCGTATATTTTTAATTCTATTTGATTTTTGAAGATAACATAGACCATGCGTTCCCGTTATTCCTCCCGTTCAAATATTTAGAGTGTAAAAAAGATATCAGGTGGTGTTACGGGCAACTTGAGCGGCAGTTGAAATCAATAATTTAATTAAAGGAAATCATTTTTTTTTGTTTAGTAATAAATCATGTAATAAGCTCAAATATGCATTTAAAATAAACATTTTTTATTCTTGTCCAATATATGATATATTGTTCCAACAGTTGATAAGAAAAATATTAAAACTTTAGATTTATTAATTTCTTTATTGTTTTCTTAAGAATAATCTAAATCCAACTCCATACGAAGAAAGTTATATATTTACTTGAAAACAATGTACTTATTATTTTGTTTATTGTCCTTTTCGGCCTTTAGATATTTTCCTTTCCAGAAACTAAAAATTTAAACAGTAAAGAAATGACTTCAATTAAAATTAAGAAATACTACATACATAATGTCTCGCAATTTTTGCTTACTACCAGCTCTTTTCCGCTTAAGGTTTTTATTCTTGTACCTGTAACAATGGGAAAACGAATTGTATTCACAATGATAAAAGTATGACAAACTTCAGAAATTTGAAGTAAAATTACTTACTCATTATCATAATTTTTACCCGGATAAGTGTCGCCATATAATATTTGGTATGCTTGACGAGCTTGATTTAGCCGAGACTCAAGATCATTAATACTAACTAATAAACTTTGAGCATGATTCCTTTGGTCAATACCAAAATGTGGAGGATAATCCATTTTATTTTTATCACCATTCATGGTATTTTTTATCAGCAATCTAAAACTCACTATAATAACTATAATAACTCACGATAATAACTCGCAATAATTTTATGAACGTATTATATGTAATTTAATATAATGATTATTAAATTTGACTACAATTTCAATGGACAATTTTATAAAGACATGAAAATACCAAATAATTTTTTTATTTAGAAATTTTTAAAATATAACTCGAACATACGTATGAATTTTTCAAATTTTGAATTATCTCCATTTCATTCACAAAATATTAGTTTTGATAAGTATACGTAATCACAAATGCTGTAAAGACTGCAATATTCCATTTATTAAATAACTAAAATATTTACTATGTGCAATGACACTATCAATAACTATTCGAATAAATAAAATTCGAATAAATAAATATACCAATGTTATTTTTTAATTTACCTCTGTCGTATTTTCTAAATCAATTTTCATGCAGCTACCGATATGTAATGAAGTTAAACAGCCCAAACTAGTATGGTATTGTGGACTAGACTGGCCACTGGATTTAATGTATTTTTATGCAAATTGTAGCTGTAAAAGTGACAAATTTGAGTGTCATTAAATTTCATGCTACATTAGTGTGTTTACACATTTTGGTATATACATAGTGAAAGTAACTACAGGTGGCGCTAACAGTACTTAAGGACATTTACAATATAACTACTACAAAGACTGCTACTTGGTTAATTTACCTATACCTAATGTTACTTTACTTTTTTGTTACCATGTTGACAGTCGGAAGAGTAATTACAACAATACGAAATAGTTACTGATTTCTATTCATCACTAGCTGGAATAATATTGTGACCGGATATATTTTTTCATTAATCTTAAAACTTCAATTATACGAAGAATCAAATTATTTCATTACAAATTAAATAGAAATTTCAGAATTTGTGACTAAGAGTATTTATGTGCTGAAAACTTTCCACCTGAACACAACATAATTAGTAAAAAGTCAAAGAAAATATGATTATTCAACAAAAACAATAAATATCATAAAAATATTGAATATATAACTAACCTTTTAAAATAAGTTAATTTTATAATTAAGTTGACAATAATTAAGAAAAGTATTACGCAAGTGTGATAAAAATGCCGCAGTAATAGTTTCAAGTAGATATTAAATAATATTGATACATAAACCTGAAAAAGATTTATTAATTTTGACAGAAAGTGTCAAATAATTACAGAAATTTGTCTATTTTGATCATCAATAATTTCTTACAGACTATGATCACTGCCACCTAGTGGAATAGTTCAATATAATGGTACCGAATAAGAGTTGGGATCGGCAGCCAGTACAGCCAGCTGATTAGATAATAATAATAAGATATATACTTACACAGTAGTGACATCTAGATGCGACTAAAAACATCGGAGAAGTATCCATACTGATCTGATGTAAACATAAATACTTATTGGCATCTTCAAATAACTTAAACACGTATATGTATGGTAGTGACATCTGTATGCGACTAAAGAGCATTGCAAATGTGTATATCCAAATCATTATGTTATTATTAGCATGATTAATTAAATTTTGTTAATTTGTTAAATCGTTATATAAAACTTCCGCTAAATTTGATTGAAGTACCACCTATATCTATACACTGCTCGAATAGAATTACTCAGAGAACAACTGACTTTTATAAAGAAAGCAAACCCCAAACAATTTTAGCTCTCTTCGGTATTAACTCTAATTAATAAATAAAACTTAATTAGAAAGTATGATTTAAAATAATACATGTGTGAAAATGTTCGATTGTTAATTCTAGAAATATTATAAATCAAGAAATTTTAACGTTTTTTCAAATTAAAAAAATTTTTAATTCAAAATTTGTACTTTTTCCGCGGATATTAAATGTTCATAAGATTATTATATATATATATATATATATATATATATATATATATATATATATATATATATATATATATATATATATATATATATATAGGGTGGGTCAAAAAAATCGAATAATTTATTTTTGACTTTATACTCTGAAAAATAGGTTCGTAGACACCTAAAAAGAATTCTCTCCAAGTATAAGCTCTTAATTATAACGGGAAGGTCCTCCGCTTTGCGGGTTTCTATTTTTTTCGAATAATCAGATAAAAAAATTTATATCTCGCTTCCAACTGCTTGGAAAAATATTCCGTGGCATAGATTTTGTGAGAAATTGAATGCTTTACAAAAAAGTCTCTTATGACTTTTTCAAAAACTCAACCGATTAAAAGATATTCATAGTTGAAGTTTGGCTATTTTAAGGAAAATATTCGTTTTATTATGAATTTTATAAGTCGATGAAAAAAATTATTTCGGATTGCGGAACTCATGATTTTGTAGGAAATTTACTGCTCTACAAAAATGGTCTCTTATGATTTTTGATTAAGTGAAGCCGTTACGAGATATTCATCGTCAAACATTAACGAATATCAATATTTCCAGTTTTTGATCAATAATTCGATAAATTTTAATTTAAACTATGAGTTTCAGGAAAATTTACATAAATTTAAATTTCTATCATAAAAGTCACTCCTACAGGAGTTATTTGTTCAAAAATTCACTAAGAAGTTTTTGTTCTAATGATATTTTTGTAAGCTTTATTTGTAATAATTTAAAATGTCAATTGCATTGGCATTTCATATTATTACGGTTGTTTAGTATGTATTTTCAAATTTTATTCTACCAATTATACATAAATTTTTTTGTGAGAGAGGCTTTTTGTTCTGAATTACATTACTTCTTCTGTTGGTACTCTAACGCTAGCGCCACCTATGTTGTTTTTCTTAACTATCTTCGTTGTCTACTTTTTTATCAGTACATTTTCAGTGCTCCAAAACTCATCATTTCGTATACATGATAATAACAATTTTTTCGAAATAAGTCATTTTCTCATTATATAAATTCATTTATTATCAATAATTCTACAATGAATAAAGAAATAGGTTTAATCGGTATACCTGTGCAAAAACTCACTGACCGTAAGTTACCAAAAGTGAAAGAGGTTATGAGAGTGTTTTTCTATCAACTTAAAGTTTTAAAGTTTTCAATCAAACAAAGTGCAAAAATTCAGCTGACAAGGTTATTGAATTGTGGAAAATAAATCAGATCCCTACGAGTGAAGCTCCTAATGTAGTCAAAAAAATTCTCCGTTTTCATAGTGAGTGGTTGAAATTACAAAAAGATTTTAATAAGAAAAGTGATAAGGTAAAGGAAAAGGAGTTTCAGACTGATCTTGAACAATTATTCGACATTGTAAGTAAAAATTTCCTAAAAGGGGTGGATGATAACATTAGGAAGTTGTATTTGGATCAAAAATTCTGTACACACAAAGAGATTCTTTCGAATATTGTACCTGCGTCAAACTCAACTACAGATATGATGGAAATCGATGAAAGCAGTAAGTATCTGAGATAAATAATTGTTATAAATTCAGGTAGGAGTGTAAAACTTCCTTTATATTTATTATAAACAATGAGAATATCATTTTTCTACTTTACTTGCATTATAAATATCAGTATTCCTACGTATGACATTTGACTCGACGGTTTCTGGTACTCATGTTTAATTGCTTCTCATCATAATGAATAAGTGTTGGAAATTTTGTCTGTTTAATTTAAAAATGAACTCTTATTACAGACTTGAATCAGCCGTCTACCAGTCATGGGATTGTTTTAAGTGGAAAATCAGAATCATTCTCGACGCATACATTAAGTGGAACTACAAATTCTGGATCTGATTTGGAGTATGAACCCCCAATTCCGACAAAACGAGCAAAAATAAATGTCTTAACTCCTGAAGTCGTTTCTGCACTTGACAGAGCTAATGTCAGCAGTAGAAACGCGATGTTCATTATTGCTCCGGTTTTATCAGCTGTTGGTATAAAAATTGAAGATACAACGCTCAGCTATAGGTCCATCCAACGAGCTCGTATGGTTCAAAGAAAAGACATTGCTCAAGGATTAAAAGACAATTTTAAAACACACGATAAATACGTAGTGCATTGGGATGGTAAAATGCTAAATGATCTAATTGAATCCAAATCTGTGGAACGACTACCGGTTCTTTTAACTGCGTATGGTACTGAACAATTACTTGGAGTTCCAATAATGAATTCTGGGACGGCAGTTAATCAAACATCCGCCATTTTATCAACATTGAGTGAATGGGGTATTATTAAGTATGTCAAGGCGATGTGTTTTGACACTACGGCTGTTAATACAGGTAATCAATCAATTACAAAAATATTTTATTGTTGTCATTCTAGTTTAATTTCTATTTCTTACTGAATTTTACTATCAAAATGTATTAATCGTTTACTCGTTTGGATTTGAAATATAACCATTGATTTTTCTTAAATACTAAATTTAACGATAGTCATTTATTATTGTTCTACAGGAATTCACAACGGTACATGTAAGGAAATTGAAAAGATTTTGGGAAGAGAGTTGATCTGGTTATCATGTCGTCATCACATTTTTGAGATCGTATTAAGGGGCGCATTTGAAGTATTTTGGCCTGTGTCATCTGGGCCAAATGTACAGATGTTTGGAAGGTTTAAAAATTTTGGGATGATATAGATATAACTAATTATAAATCTGGTGTTGAAGATGCTGTTGTTGCTGATATCATTTCGAATAAAAAGATGAAATCTCTAGTTTTATTACGAAATCTTTACAGGTATGATTTAACTGTGATTTAAATTATAAAAATTTCGTTATTTTTGACAAATTTTTTATTTTTGATAGTTACTACAACCCCGAGACGATTATAAAGAATTATTGGAATTATCATTGATTTTCCTTGGAGAAATGCCTCAAGAAAAGATTTCTTTCAAACGTCCTGGTGCTGTTCATCATGCTAGATGGATGGCTAAGGCCATTTATAGTTTGAAAATGTATCTATTCAGAGATGAATTCAAACTCTCTCAGAAAGAATTGCATGGTCTTCGTCATTTCTGTATTTTTATAGTCACATTGTATTTAAAAGCTTGGTTTTCATCAACTTCTGCAACAACTGCTGCTTATCATGACTTGCAGTTTATGAAAAATTTATTGGAGTACAAAAATATCAATCCTTTGATTTCTTCAGCTACGTGTGAAAAAATGATTTCGCACTTATGGTATTTGAGCGATGAACTTGCCATTTTATCACTGTTTGCAGATGGCGTTCCATTAGAAGTAAAAAAAAGTATTGTTGAAGCTGTTAATACTCGTGAAGGTACAGATTCTAAAGCTAAAAGATTTGTAATTGCTAAAAAAGATTTGAATTCATTGGCGCAGAGAACTCTGAGTGACTTTGTGTCTAAAAAGTCATTAAATCTTTTCAAAATCTTCGATCTACCGTATGACTTTCTTGATGTCGATGTTGAATTATGGCCTACTAATGAGAGTTATCTCGAAAATAAAGAATACTTTCAACAACTAAAAGTTGTCAATGATTCAGCAGAGCGAGCTGTTGCATTAGTCAGTGAATATAATCAATGCTTGACAAAAATGAAGAACAATTCCAGTACTTATTGCAAGTTGTCAAAGAACATCAAAAACATTCCCAAATTGTAATAAAAGAAATTATTTATAGTAATAGCGTACTGTTATGTTAAAAATATAGACAATTATATTGCAATTGATAATTCAATAAAAAATTTATCTATAAAAAAGTTAAATACTGGTTGTTTCTCACTTGATTCAATACTTTTCATATTAAATTTGACAAAGAAATATGTCATTCACTTCAAATTAAACTAATCATTGGCTATATGTCGAAAAAAATGCTCTAATTTCTTGTTTTAATGCAATCAAACAAGCTCAAGACTGAAAACAATATTAAAAAATTGTTTATAACATTTCTTTATCGATCGAAACTCAAATTTATGTAAATTTTCCTGAAACTCATAGTTTAAATTAAAATTTATCGAATTATTGATCAAAAACTGGAAATATTGATATTCGTTAATGTTTGACGATGAATATCTCGTAACGGCTTCACTTAATCAAAAAATCATAAGAGACCATTTTTGTAGAGCAGTAAATTTCCTACAAAATCATGAGTTCCGCAATCCGAAATAATTTTTTTTCATCGACTTATAAAATTCATAATAAAAACGAATATTTTCCTTAAAATAGCCAAACTTCAACTATGAATATCTTTTAATCGGTTAAGTTTTTGAAAAAGTCATAAGAGACCTTTTTTGTAAAGCATTCAATTTCTCACAAAATCTATGCCACGGAATATTTTTCCAAGCAGTTGGAAGCGAGATATAAATTTTTTTATCTGATTATTCGAAAAAAATGGAAACCCGCAAAGCGGAGGACCTTCCCGTTATAATTAAGAGCTTATACTTGGAGAGAATTCTTTTTAGGTGTCTACGAACCTATTTTTCAGAGTATAAAGTCAAAAATAAATTATTCGATTTTTTTGACCCACCCTAATGTACATACACTATTTATATGACTTGTATCGTTATAAGTCGACTAAAATTACGTACAGTAAGTCATTTAAGTGTTTCCAGGTACAAATCAAAATTTACTATCAATTTTAAATCACTTTATTTTGATTCGTTTGCTGATAAGACTATTGATTTCTCGAGTGTTAATTTGAATAATAATATGATTAAGACAATGAATTGTGAAAAATTGCCGTAGTTAACAAACGATGGAAATTATCATGCGCAACAATTACTGACTACCATTAATGATATCGAATATAGGTTATATATACCAAGCACAAAAAGCTTGCAAAATATTGTACGGTGACTTATTACATGGTGAATAATAGAATGATCAGTAAGTAATTTTTTTCTCGACTTCTGTTTTTTTCCTTTGATGTAATTATTATCATTCTCTCTTTACAATGAAGTACAACAAGAATAAGAGCGAAAAAGATGTGATTATAACAAAAAATGCGAGATATTATGTATGTAACAACTATTTGTTAGTAAATTATGAATAGAACCCTCTACTAAGCCTGCCTATGTATATGGTTGATAAATCCATTTTTTTCAGTCTCTACAAGGGACAAATTTTAAATACTCTGTGAGAATGTAAAAAACGAAAGAACAAATGCAACGTTTTTTATGAAATATGTAATTTCTGTATTTCTAAATGGCGGAAATTGTAATTAAAAAAAAATTTCAATCTAAATATAATTTCTAAAAAAAATCTTAAATTTACTTTGATGATTTTTTTAACTATCCGTTAAGAAAATCGAAGATTTTCAAAAATCGTGAAGTCATTGGTTTTACCTCGTGTTTCGAAAATCGAGTGCTCATCACGTCAAATGAAGAAATTTTCACAAAAAGATGTAAAATCCGAACAAAAACAGTTCCACTGTAAAAAATTACGCCAAGTACACGTTCACAACTCTTGATTTACAAAAATGCCAAGGAGAAATTATCATTTTATAAAAAGATTTAAAATAAAAAAAAAAAACAGACCAAGTAGCCGTTATGATCTTTCATAATTGAAAAAATTTTGTGATAAATTTAACGAATAAAAACAATTTTTTAGACGTACTTGGCGTGCGTCATTGAGTACCCAAAATTTTTTCATTTCTGATAACTGAGCCAGAGAACTGATATGAAAAGCGATTTTACGGACAATTCTTTCAGCCCTTCCTCACCAAGTCATTAACCCTACTGATGATCATTTGGATGCAACCATATGAATCGATAACAATTGAAATGCATGCTTGTTTTCATTATTTCACGGATAAGATTGATATTTGTACAACTAAATAGCTTCCGAACATTTCGTTCAGATCGAGAAAAAATGAATCAGTTTATTAATTTAATGAACTGTTAATTAAATTGACTTCATTAGAAAATATAGTATTAATAAATGTTCAAGAAACATCGGAGCCCTATTTTAAAGTAAGATTTATTTCTACTATAAAATTAAAAAAAAACAGGATTTTATCACGAATTTGATCATTAATTTACTAAGCAATTTTTATAATTAATTCAGTAATCATTTTTCTTGCCACCAGTATATTTTTAACTTCTCGCTAAGAAAATTGAAAATTTTTTGAAGGTCACAGAAAACTTACATGAGTATCCCCACGAGGGTGTCACTGTGTGTGTGTGTGTGTGTGTGTGTGTGTGTGTGTGTGTGTGTGTGTGTGTGTGTGTGTGTGTGTGTGTGTGTGTGTGTGTGTGTGTGTGTGTGTGTGTGTGTGTGTGTGTGTGTGTGTGTGTGTGTGTGTGTGTGTGTGTAAACCTCCCATAACTTATGAACGACTTTACCGATTTCATTGTGGTTGGCCCATTTGAAAAAACATGAACGAACTTGGATTTTGAATACAATTTTGACCGATTCCGATAGATGGATTTCAAGATATCTCAAAAAAACCGTGAAAAAATTTGAGAAAAATTTTTGTTTTCAAGTTGCTTTTTTGGAATAACTTTTAAACGGCTCAGTCGATTATCTCCAAAAACTAATCAGCTCTTGATCTTGAAAAATCACGTCAATTGCCGCTTGACCAGTCAAAATCAGTTAATTCGTTCAAAAGATATCGTGAACGAAAGAAAACAGAAAAAAGTGTTTTTTTCGGAAGTACTCCTAAATTTTAACGTTCGATCAATGCGAACTTAAAAATTCTTTACGGGGCTTAAAAAACGGCGTTGAATGCTGCCAGCCACTTGAAAATCAGTTCATTCATTGGAAAGTTATTAAAAGTTGTACATTAAAAACGATGTTTAATCAAACTTCTATCAGACATACAGCAATGCTCCCGTATGAAAAAATTATATAACGTTAAAAATATATCTTATATTGTATTTTTGCAACAAAAAAATGTACGGAAAATATATTTCTGAATATATTTTTTCATATAGAGATTTTGGCCGATTTTTTATAAAAAAATATATGGATTGAAATATATGGATCTCATATACATTCAAATTATATTTTTCCCTTATATTTTTACGTATAAAATTTCAATATATGATAATATATGTTGTAAAACATATATGCGTATTATATTTTACAATATATATATCGGCATATATGACAAAATATGATATTGTATAAAGTATTCGCGGAGAGATTTAGTTTCACTTACACTCACATGATATACTTACATAATAGTCGTTAAGCTAATTGGCGCAGCGCAACACTGCACTCACGCTGATAGGTTAAAAAATACATTATTCCTGTGCTCAAGTTGTTTATATCTCGAGTAAATTTAGGAAACAGTAGATTTATCACAAAAGTCAAAATAACAAATTAACCGGTAATTTTACCTACCCGTTATCTATCTTCTAACACCACCAGGTTTTAGATGGACACGTATTATCGTTGCGACTTATAAAATTCGCTGGAATGAGGATAGAAATGATTAATTGAAAGAAAATAATTGATTTTTATTTAAAATAAACTTTGAAAGAAATACAGGAGTCAACATTATTTATTTAACGAAAGGTTAAAATCGAAACCCATTATTGATAATCAATCATAACTTCGTGATGAACAGAAACAAAAATAATAATAATTCCAAGCGCCTTTGATCGTAGAAACATTTCAATGCAGGAGTGATTATTCATCGTCTGAAGACACGGCCTAAAATAATAATAAATAAAATAACTTTAGAATTAGTAAGTGATGAAAATAAATACGGAAATTGTAGTGATAATAACAGGATTAACCCCTTCATCGTTTCCAGCATCTTTATTCTTACGACGTAAATCGTTCAAGAAATTGTTGACTGAGCTGCCAAAATTGATCGCTTATAATCCGGGAATTTTTCACGAACAGCATCTGAAATTACAGATGATGAAAAAATTAATATGTTACCAACAGCAGGAATAACGAGTCAGTCAGCATTAGCAAGAGTTCATCTTATGAATTAGAGATACAAATCCTTTTGACGGAATTATTGTGATACTGATACTCAAGATTCAAGTTATTCAGTTCAACAATTTTTCAAATCGATTCAAGGTTATAAATGTCTCATAATCAGTGTTAACCAACCAGTAATTGCCGTGATGATTGTTTGATCCAACGCGGGTCTACGGGGTTGATTTTTATTAATTTTACTACCCCCCCCTCTCAAGTTACTGCGGAGCAATATATCAGTCTCAAATAGAGCTTGGATCAAAGCTATTCCCATTGCGGTGTAGGTGGTCCGAGAGTTTGCCGTGTCCCACTGCTTGCGAGTAACAAAGACGTTCGATCCAGCATGACCAACTTCGACCTATAATTGTCAATAAAGTAAGCTATAAGGAAAGTAACAAGAATATTAAAAGAAAGCTGTCGTAGAAGCGTATAATAGGAACATATTAAGAGCTTTATGTAAATTTTAACTTTAAATAGCGATAGAGCCAATGAAGAGTAAAATTTTTGTTATAAGCTTTTACGATACAAGAAAAGAAAATTAAGGTTTCCAGACTCTGTCACTGAGCGGCGGAGGTTGATTCATTTGCCGATCTTCTAGCACCTGAGCTTGAACTTGCTGAATGGTCTTTACTTCTCGGCATAGAGTCTGCAAGATTTGCATCACAGATCGCTTGTCTAGAAGTAGTTATAAATTGAATAATATTTATGATATTCTCAAAAACCAAAGATGAAAAATTTAGCGGCATCAGGAAAAAACTCGGTAAAAATATTCCAATCTGATTAAATTTTTGAATACTGGGACGAAAACTGTATGCATTTAGAAAATATAACTGATATTTATATATGTTTAGTCATTATAAACCATATCTGATCGAATTTGTTGGTATAAAAACTCGAAAAATTTAAGAATCTTCAGATCAGATGATATTTAGCTTATTATATTTCAATTCGATCATATTTTATTTAATTTCAATTCACGACATCCCAAACTCATCTAATCGAATAATAGATCGACTAATATTTAGTCGATGTGGCCAAGATCTGATAAGATTCTATCAAATCATGTCTGAGAAAACTTTCAGTTTATTAAATCTGATTAACTTGGAGTGTTTCCAGGCTTGAATCAATCAAATCTGATATAATCTAGATCATTTTAAGTAGATATCATCTCAAATCAAATGAAATACTAGCTATTCCAGTCTTGAATCACAAGAATTTCATCAGAAATAGGATACATTGGTTAAATATTATCAGATCTGATGAGATTCTGAAAATCTAAGCCTGAGAAAAATCAAAATTTATCAGATCTTATGAGATCCGGTCAATATAATCTAGATCTGATCAGATTTGATCGATTAAAGTTCATCAGATTTAATAAGCTCTAAGTTTTTTCAAACTCGACTTAATAAAACTAGATCTGATCGAGGTCACATTGACCAAATATCATCCAATCTGATGAATTTGAAGCTATTTTAGACTTCAATCACTAAAATCTGATCAGATCTAGGTCACATTGATTAATTATGATCAGATCTGATGAGATTCTCATAATTCAAGCCTGAAAAAAGTCCAAATTTATCAGATCTCATAAGGTCCGGCCAATGTGATCTAAATCTGATCAGATTCTATTGATTTAAGTCTGAAATCACTCTAAATTTATCAGATCTGATGATATCCAGCTAATGTAATCTAGATTGGATCAGGTTCTATTGAATTAACATTTGAATAGTGCCAAACTCAGAAAATTTATTTATAAATTGCGTTTTTCGAACCAGTCCCTTCTTCATTTACGCTCGTATCCAACAGATCACTGTCTTTTCCCTTATCCTCTCTGGGCTCATCTCGACTCTTTTTTCGTTGATGATTAGCTGACTGGCCCTGATCAGCATGCGCTTTTTCTCCCTTTTCTTGGTTCTTCTTTTTCCTCTTGTACTGGATTCCCTAAATATCACATAATCATCATTTGCCCTGAGATGCTTTAAAAATTACCCACTGGTGTTGCGGATTTTGATTCTGACGCAATCACAACTTCTTCGATTTCCAGTTCGTGATCATCTATATCTTTATTGTCTTCGTGGTTTTCTGCTTCCGGTTCCGGGTCGTACAGGTGATCCAAATTTTTTTGAGCAGGTAGTTCTACATCCTCTCGTACACAAACTGGGCGTAGGGGCGACATCACACCTTCCAAAATTCGCATTTCATTTTCCAACTTCTTGATATGATCTGAAATAAGAAAGAAAATTTATTATACCGAACCTAAAAGTTTTAATCTTATATTTCATATTCAGTAATCCAACCATGCGTAAATTATTGTTCATTGAAGGTTAATTTTTTTGATATCTTGTACTTACGTGACACTCGGACAATTTTAGCATCATAATACTTCCAGCCGCATTTAGGAATTTTGCCAGTCTTACTCTCACGCCACTGCACAATGTAAGATTGATCTTCAGGTTCCTCAGCCGGGTCGAACTTTTCCAGATTAAAATCTAAAATCCACTCCACAGGAACACCAGGCGTGTAGGTTTTATCGTAGTCCCCACCGATCCATTGAACGAGAGCAAATTTTTTTTTCATGATTTATAAAAGTGTTGCACACTTTTT
The DNA here is from genome assembly GCF_013202065.1 of Cotesia typhae. Lineage (NCBI taxonomy): Eukaryota > Metazoa > Arthropoda > Insecta > Hymenoptera > Braconidae > Cotesia > Cotesia typhae. Next base: position 2,540,038 of record NW_027423780.1, on the reverse strand, counting down.
AAACTCCGCACTTATTAACGAAACTACCCAAGATAAAATTTTATGTAAATATGAATTATATATTAAATAAATAAATAAATAAATAATTTATAGTTGACAGGAAATCGCACCTCAATGATTGAATAAGCTTTAACTTCTGATGTTCATTTTTTTTTTTTTATAATCAACAACAAGCCCACAGTATACGTAAACATATTCAAGTAAGTATTTGAGAGTCCAATGAATCACTATTCTGATGGCTTCCACAACTACTGATTTCAAAAAGGAGAAGAAAAGACGCGGAAAATATAAAAAATATAATTTATTTGGGAGTACGGTTGATATTCCTAAACGAACGCAATCGAGATGGCGTAAAAAACTTCTCACTAATCAGTAAGTCAATTACAATGAAATAAATATTTAAATGACATTCAAAGGAGAAAAATTGCCGTGCAGAAAAAATCGACAATAAAAAAGATGATCATATTAAATTATAATTAATTACAGAATCTCTAAAACGACCGCACCAAAAAATAGCTCACACGTTCCGAGTGAATTTGACGATGTAGCCGAGAAATTCGGAAATCAAATGGAACAAGATGTTCAAATTTATCAGACTTCACATGAAACATCAGCATTCAATGGAAGAGATGAAATTCAAGTAAATCTAGTGAGTGATAAAATCACTTTTCCCTTGTTAAGCTTCTAAGATCTTTAAGATTACTGAGTTCCACCTGACAACACGAAAAAAGAGATCAATACTGACTCAATTTGATTAGCTATGCATATCTGAACTGAAAACTAGGCCAGACATAAACAGATCTGATTGTGTATGGTCGAAAAGATCAAATATTATTAAAGTCGGTCAAATCTAATGAAACATATTTATATTTGACCTATTCTAACCGAATATAATCAGATCTGCTCATGCCTGATCTAGATCTTAAATAAGATTTGGTTCAAGCTGATCAGATCTAGTCAAATGCAGTTATATCTGCTTAGATCTGACCAATTATAGTTATATCTGAACTGTTCTGATCAAATATAATCAGATCTGCTCATGCCTGGTCTAGATCTTAGCTCAGATTTGATTATAGCTGATCAGGTCTGGTCAAATGCAGTTATATCTACCCAGATATGACCAATTATAATTATATCTGATCTGTTTTGATCAAATATAATCAGATCTGTTCATGTCTGGTCTAGGTCTTAGTACAGTTACGATCATAGCATTCCAGATCTGATCAGATTTAAATATCGAAAAATATGACAAGATATTAGGGATGTTTCCGTAGTCACTAAGCATTGAAAGAGTATTTTCATTCTTTTTTAAGGTTGATTTAGAAGTTGACTCAGAGAAAGCTGGTGATATTGACGTCAGTATGGATATAGATCCTGTAGAAGACGCAGATACAGCAAGTCATCAACAAATTGAAATGCTGGATCCAATCCCACCTAAACAAAAGTTACTAAACTCCAATGAAATACCCAAAGAACATCTGATCAACAATTTGTTGGTTATGGCAATCAAGTGGCGTCGTAGAACGACTCATACAGTAGCGCAAGATGTATTGAAGTTAGTCAACATTTCATCAGATACTACCAATTCTAAAAGCTCAAAATATCATTGGAAGAAAATCTTGGATCGTTATTCTCAGAATGTTTCTACTTACTATATCTGTGAACACTGTAATAATTATCTTGGCTCTGAAAATAACTGCCCTAGCTATTGTGGTGATTGCGATACAAAAGTAAACCGGAAAACGAACAAGGGTTCATTTTTACATTTGCCTCTGACTGATCAGCTTAGGGAAATATTTGAAACAACGGATGCTCATCATCTTTACTCTCAAAGCCGTGAGAAGCATAACAAATACGCCATTGAAGAAATCTATGATGGGAAAATGTACAAAAAGTACATCTCTGACGACAGTAAGATTTCTATCAATTTCAGTGTTGATGGAGCACCAATGTTTGATAGTTCCAATACATCTGTTTATCCCGTACTCTGCACAATCAATGAGTTAAATCCTCATGACAAGCGCAAATATATCTTGCTGTCCAGTATTTGGTTTGGAGTTGGGAAACCCAAGAATATGAACAGTTATTTGAAGCCTTTTGTAAATGAAGCCAAGAAACTATTGGAAAAAGGATTTACATACGTTTATTAAGGACAACAGTACACAAAAACAGTTATTACCCTTATGGGCGTTTGCGATTCAGTAGCTCGTCCACTGGTACGTTGTTCTACGCTATTCAATGGCAAATTTGGTTGCGGCTGTGCTTACACCCTGGTCAATCTGTGAATAAAGGCAGAGGACACTGCAGAGTTTATCTAATGGTTGATGAAAATCCTTTTGGAGATGGTTTAAGGACCCATGAAGCGACTCTGTTGCATGCAAAAGCTCAAAAGAAAGAAGACAAGAAGGGAATCAAGGACGAATCCATTTTATGCGACATACCGGGCTATGACATTATCAAAAACCTAGATGTGGACTGGATGCACTGTGTTGGTTTGGGAGTTGGTCGCCAATTCGCTGGTTTATGGTTCGATTCTACGAATTCGGAAGAAAAATTCTACTTTGGAGATAAAATCGACGAATTTGATAAATATATTACTTCGTTTTTACCTACTTCAGAGATTTCGAGGACTCCTCGGCCATTGAAAGACCGTGTTCACATGAAAGCCCATGAGTGGATAATTTTCATTTTAGCTTACTCTTTACCCGCTATGAAAATGTGTTTCCCGAAGCGCTATGTTGATCACTGGGCTTTGTTGGTCGATGGTGTTTCTATTTTAGTTAAGCCTTCAATCATGAAGTCCGAATTGAAGTACGCGGAACAGTGTTTATTTGATTTTATCTCTGGTGTGGAATCTTTGTACGGGAAAAAATACGTGAGCTTCAATGTTCATCTCTTAGCTCACTTAGCCATTAGCGTAGAAAATTGGGGCCCTCTCTACACCCACAGTGCGTTTATTTACGAGGACTTCAATCAGATAATTCAAGCGTATGTTAAGAGTCCGAACGGCGTCGAAATTCAAATATGCGATTCTTTCCGATTAAAATGTGTCATTGATAGGCTCCTGATTTTATGTTCGGACGATTTAAATTACAAACAAAAAGAATTTTTAAATGAATTGTTGAACAAAAATTAAAACCTAACCCGAAATTCCAAATATCTAATTGTGGAGTTCTTGGCCAACTTATTATTCGTGAGAAGCTGCCTTCTGATCAGCGTTTGGCGTTGCGGCGCTTATCTATTGTAATCGATTCAAGTACAAAAATTTCTTCATTCAATAGGTGCATCATAAACAATCAAGTGATAACAAGTCAAAATTATAAGCGCGAGAAAAAACGGATCAATTACGTTGTTTTATTAAACAATGGTCTTATTTTTGAAATTAAAAATTTTATCGCTTTGGAAAAAAATTCTTGTAAATGTACCTACATGATGGGCTATTATTACGTATTAACAAATAAGCCATTTACTAAAAATAGAAAGCTTGAACATTTACTCACTATTGACGAGAAAATGACTGCGATTGCAGCCGTAAATACTGACTTAATAAACAAAAAAGTTATTATTCTAGGAATGCCAAAACTTAATGCTTACGTCGCATATGCACACAGTTGCGATTTAGAATTACTGACGTAAAAAGTAAATTTCATGACTTATTTTTTTATAACCATGAGAACATTTGTAACATAAAATCATGAGTGATTTGTAAACCTCCTTGTTAATTGCAGAATAAAATTTTATTTTTTTATAACATAATTATTGTTATTAAAAAATTTTATTATAATTAGATAAGCGAATAGTTTAAGCTCTAAAATGAAGATGCCTGAGACTGGACATGTTTAACCTGTTTATCAGTGACAGCGCTTGATCTCTACTTTATGATACATCACTCGTGAGATAACCCACCAAGTGCCTGATATTTACGTCACTCGTGACTGATAACCCACCCAGTGGTTGATAGCTACGTCATTTTACATCACTCGTTACTGATAACCCATCCAGAGCCTGATATTGACTCCATTTTACATCACTCGTGACTGATAACCCACCCAGTGGTTGATAGCTACTTCACTTTACATCACTCGCTACCGATAACGCGCCCATTGCTTGATACTTATACTTCATTTTACATTACTCGTGACTGATAACCCATCCAGTGCCTGATATTTACTCCATTTTACATCAATCGCTACTGATAACGGGCCCAGTGCTTGATATTGACTTCATTTTACATCACTCGTTACTGATAACGCGCCCAGTGCTTGATGGCTACTTAAGTTTACATCACTCGCTACTGATAACGTGCCCAGTGCCTGATATCTACTTTATTTGACATCAATTTTGCCTTATAACTTATAACTTTTATCCCAGATCTGTCCTTCTTCTGATATTCTTCAACAAGTTATTATATGCTTATAATTTTATATATGGAGCCATATATTTTTCTGTGTATAAAAACAAAATATATTTTTCATATTATAGTAAACAAATATAAATTTTTTTATAATAAGCCATATATTTTTCAATATATATGTTGGCTTATAAAATTAAATATATAGAATCATATAAGAAGAATCTTGTATAAAATTATTATATATAAAATTATATTACCGGTATATTGGTGTTTATATTATCAAATACATTTACTTTTACAATTAAAGTTATATACCTCTTATATATGATGAAACATATATGTTTACATATATAGATTTTGGCCGCATATATGATCCGTTATTTAAAATATATGTAAGCATATATTTTTGGCATATATGTTATTTTCATACGGGCTGTCAAGAGGGAAAGAACAGGAGATAAGGTGATTATTGAAATACTGATATTTGACATCAATGAGTTACCTGAGGGATATTATCACGTTATCACGATACATCTGAAAAAATTTTGGGTACTCAATGACGCACGCCAAGTACGTCTAAAAAATTGTTTTTATTCGTTAAATTTATCACAAAATTTTTTCAATTATGAAAGATCATAACGGCTACTTGGTCTGTTTTTTTTTTTGATTTTACATCTTTTTATAAAATGATAATTTCTCCTTGGCATTTTTGTAAATCAAGAGTTGTGAACGTGTACTTGGCGTAATTTTTTACAGTGGAACTGTTTTTGTTCGGATTTTTTTATACGATACTTTATGATAGTAGTTTATGCTCTTTATTACACTTATTAATTAATTATTATTATAAATTATTTTGATGATTTCTATTTAAAATTATTCAAAATAATTAGCACAAACTATACCCAGATTTTTAAATTTTAACTTTTTTTGATGTAAAAAGTGAATGGCCAGAGGCTAAATAATATAAGGATATATCGCGTTACTAAAACCATAAGGGCGTATTTCAAAATATACGTCCTTTTGGTTCAGTATTTTTTATAAAATTTTTTTTGCTCTGATCTATGTAAAAATGTTTAAAATATTAAAATCTTTAGAAAAATCGAAAATAAGTTTTGTTTGTTATACGTGTGACGTTCTGGCAAAAAAATTGAACTGTGAATTAATAATTTGTTCAAATTTGATAAACGAATTAACATTCTAAAGGAGATTCATTGCTTTGTTGTTGAATTCGCAACGACCCTTGTAGAAATAATTCTCTGAAAAAACTCTTGAAAAATCTTTATAACTCTGAATCAGACTTTTCGAAAGTCTCCACATTTCTAACTAAGTAACGGAAAGACTTAATAAGTTTTTAAAACTCTGCAAAACTCTTCAAAAAAGAAATGTTTCCTGCAATTTCGGAATTACTCAAAGAGTTATTAAGACTCGATAAGACTTATCTAGTTTGTAACAGGGTAAAATTACCCTAAATCGATAAGTCGCCGAATATCGATAATTATTCGACGTACTAGTGGCGCGTCTCGTTCTTCGGGCCTAAATGGCGAATAGGAGGGGGGTAGCTATGGGTTATTATAGGTGAGCCGTGCAGTGAAAAAAGGAGAAGTAGTGTGACCGCCAAACAGTGCGGCCAGATCGTGGGTAAAACTTACCACCTCTCTGACGCCGCGCGCGCCACGCACACAGCGAAGCAATGTATCGGTGTGTCGGGTTCGGGGAAGCAGCCGACTACGTGTAGCAGGACCGTAACATATTACGGCCGATACCTCCTGCATATAAAAAAAAAAAATATGGATGAAATTTTTTTCAGGCAATAATTTTGGCATAAAAATAAATTTTAAAAATAAATAAATATTAATATTAATAATAATTATAGTTATTAATAACAATTGTTATTATTAATGGTAACCTTAAAATCCTAAACACAACTTTTATATAAGATTTCATTTATAATCTTAAAATGCTCTGGTAGCCGGTAGGTATAATTTTTGGTTCCGTACTCCCTAAGTTGCGTGTTCGAATTCGCAATTGAGTCACATTTTTTTTTTTTTATATTATCATTAGTTATTATTATTATTATTATTACTATTATTACAAAAATCACATATTATATCTTTTAAATAAATAATTAACCAAAAAATCATACGACTACAGTTAAAAATTGTATCATGTTATGCTGTAGTATAGTATTTGTTATAATAATAATAGTAATAGTAATAATAATAATAGTAATAGTAATAGTAATAATAATAATAATAATTGTTAATTGTTATCCGGAAATTCCCAAACACAACTATTATATAAGTTTTTGATTTTGTATCTTAGACGCTGCGATGGCTGTGCGTCTAAGTTTTGGGTTTCAAACGCACAAGGTTACATGTTCGAAACCGCAATGAAAGCGAATTTTTTTTTTTTGTCAATTTTTTTTTTTTTGTTTAAATTTATTTATTATTATAACAAAAATAATAATTGAATTTATCTAAATCATTAATAAACTTAATAAATATGTAACGACATAATATTTTTGCAGTACATATCAACGTATTTGTATCAATTATTTTTATTTTAAGAATAACAATAATATTTATAGCAATAGCAATAATAATAATAATAATAATAATTGTTAATTGTTATTCGGAAATTCCCAAACACAATTCTTATATAAGTTTTTACACTATCTACTCAAGCGTAGCAATGGCCGCGCGCCAAAGTTTTTGGCCTTCGACGCGCAAGTTCGCGCGTTCGATCCCGCACAAAATTGCTTTTTTTTTTGTTTTTTTTTTTTTCAATTATTGTTTATCGTATAATTAATTTATTCTTTAATTATTACCTTAGTATTATATATTTTCATTAAGCGGTAAAAAATTTTTTGCTTGTAATGACATACAAGAAATTTCCGAAGGTCTGTCAAAACGCGCGAGAATTTAGCATGACGCTATGGTCTCATAAACGCCGGTTCGTTTGTTTACTAACAGACTGCTACGCTCGTGATTTGTCGATTCTCTCTGGGTTTTAACATTGTTGCTTTCTGAGATCCGAAGTAATATGCATTATCGATTTTCAGTGTTGTGTTGTGATTGGTTCGTTCTCTGAGAGTTTTTAAGCCGTTAGTGTCGCGGAGTTTGTATATGTCGTGTGTGTGTGTTACGTTGTGGATATTTAATGTTGTGTTGGTCAGTTTTCCGTGAATTTTTAAATCGTTAATTCTGTGTAATGTGGCTATTGCGTAGTTCGTTAACTTTTAGTGTTGAGATGGTCAGTTCTTCGCGACATTTCAAGCCGTTTAAACCGTGGAAGAAGATTGCTGATTCAACGCAGTTTTTTTATGGATTACACAGTAATTTTATCAGGTATTTAATTACTTTATCATTATTTTCTTTTCTCTTTATTTATTTCAATAGTTGATTTATTATTAAATTCAAAAATTTAACAATTTATCATTTGTTTTTTTTTTCATTTTTTTTTCTTTTTCATTCTTTTTGATCATCGCAGCATTGGTGTTATTTTTAATTGTTTTTGATCATGGATTTACTAGAGCCTTCTGCCAAAAAATCTAAAAAGTCCAAAACATTTCAACACCAATGGTTCGACGATCATCCACAGTGGAAGACATGGGTGAAGGAATGCCCGTCAGATTCAACTAAGTTTCATTGTCTTGAGTGTAATTTAATTTTATTTTGTGGTCGTTCGGAAATTGACGGGCATTCCAAATCCGTGTCACATTCGAAGATGATGAATTCTTTTATTATCTCTGCTGATTTATCGAACGTTTCTCCTTCACCTTCATCTTTATCTGATTTGGATTTCAACGAACGTGTTCAAGCAGCTGAGATTCGGCTTGCACATTTTTTGGCTGAAAATAATATCCCCTTGTCAATTGCCCCACTAATGTTAAATCTCTTTCAAACTATCGGTCAAGAACCTGCAGTTTTACAGAAAATGACATTGGGTAAAACAAAAGCTACGGGGGTTGTTAACCATGTGGTTAGCGTTCATCACTCACAGCAAATCGTAAAAGATCTCCAAGAAACAAAATATTCTGCTTTTGTTGACGAGACTACAGACAATACGAACGATAAATGGATGACACTGATGGTTCGATATGTTGCTCCCGATTCTTTAATCGTAAAGACTGAGTTGATTGAGTTGATTGAAGTAGATGCTACTAACTGTTCTGGTGAACATCTTTCTGAACAGTTTACAAATGCATTGGTAAAACAGGGAATTCCTCTGGATAATTTTATTGGTCTTGCATGTGATAATGCATCAGTAATGATTGGAAAAAACAATTCGTTTAAAACCCACACGACCAAAGTTGTTCCTGATCTGTTAACTTTTCCTTGTATATGTCATGCTTTAGCGCTGGTTGCTAAAAATGCGTGTACTGCGATCCCAGAGAATATTCTTGACTTTATGTCCAAAATTCCAACTTTCACCAATGGTAGTCCAAAACGTTTAGCAGAATTTCGAACATTTCAGAGAGCTTACTATGAACACCCTTCTAACCTTTTGCGGTTTGCTCCAACGCGATGGTTATCACGTCGGATCGCCATTACGAGAATTTTAGAGAATTGGGAAGCGATCTATGGTTTTATGGTTGATCAAGCTTCGGAAAACGTTGCAACTGCAGATAGCTTCTTAGAGGTTATGAACGATCCCATGACGAAAGCATATCTGATTTTTTTAAATTTGCACTTAGCTCTTTAGAAAGCGTCAATTCTTATTTTCAGGCTCATAAGACATTAGTTAATGAGTTGCAACCTTTTTCGAAAAAATTACTCGTTGAATATCTTCAAAGATTCTTGAATCCACATTTGTTAGACCCTGTAATCTTCGAAGCTCGCAATATCGACTTTAATTTTAGCGGCAATCAACTTGATTTAGCTGACGTTGATGTCGGATACGAGTGTAGAGATTACTTAAAAGATCAATTAAATCTATTTGGCGTTCCTCAATCTATTGTCAACCAATTTCGCTACAATTGTTTACAATTTCTTATATTGGCTGCAGAAAATATTCGTAAACGTTTACCATTTGACGATGAATTCTTCTCAAATTTGACTGTTTTTTCAAAGGAAATCGCTCTTCTTGATTCCGATCGAGAATCATCGATTTCTAAAGTACAGTACGTCTGTCGAAAACTTAGAGTTTCAGAAGAATTAATTCAGGAAGAATGGCGTTCATTGTACTGTGTCAATCCGACTCTGAAGGAGCAATGGTGCAAACTTTCATTTGATAATATGTGGACAGAAATTTGGACTCTTACTATTTCAGATAATGTTGTCCAGTTTCCGATGATGAGGTCATTGTTAAGTGCAGTCAGGGCCCTTCCTCATTCAAACGCTGCGGCGGAGAGGGCTTTTTCTCTCATACCTGACATCAAAACCAAGAAAAGGAACAACTTAAGCCCAGAAACCCTTAATTCCCTTTGTGTTATACGATCTTCTTCAAAATCAAGTCACTTAACTGCGGTAGAAATGTCGATTGATAAAAATCTTGTGGGAATGATGTCATCTCGCAATTTGTATTGCGAAAAAGAAAAGCCCCAGTCAGAAGTAATGAATGTCCATGCTTTCGATAGTGGAGATGATTGGGAAATGGATGAATCGTAAGAATTTTCATTTATATCTTTGAAACGTTTCCACTGTACATTTTAATTGCTGTAAATTAGATAAAGCTTTTGTGATTTTATACGTAAGCCAGAACTTTAAACAATGTTATTTAATAGATAATTTTATTGCTAATAAGATTAATTATATCCTTTATTTTATAAAGAAGTCAGAGCCTTCTGCTTTGCTTCGTACTATTTTATCCAGTCAAGTCTAGTCAAGTGTTAAAAACTTAAATTATTATATTTAATTATAGAAACATCCATTAATTAATTAACTAAGTTTATTGTTCAAAGGTTTAAATATTCATTACTTTTATTAGTTTTGTAAATAATATGGAGCTTTAAGGTTTATAATTAGATAGTTTATTAATAAAGTTTACTAGTCAAAGCTTAAACGAAGCTTTTATTATTCCATTCATTTGTTGACGAAGTTAGAGTCTTCAATTCAGCTTCCTTTACATTTCTAGTCATTTCTAGTCTTTAGTTTAAGAAATTAGTTATTTTAATTTGCTTATTAAGAAAAAAAAGCTTAAAGCTCTGCCATTAATTACTTTATTAATTAAAACGTTAACTACAAAATTATTGTAAAAAAATAACTTACTCCATCTAAGTTTTAAGTGACATGGTTTAGGCCTACTGGGGACCTGCCATGAAAAATAATGGGAACGCATCTCGAAGCACAGTACCTCTTGGGTGATGTGGAAATCTGTGCCTTCAAAGAGCAATTGAAAAAAAAAAAAACAAAAAAAAAGCAATTTTGTGCGGGATCGAACGCGCGAACTTGCGCGTCGAAGGCCAAAAACTTTGGCGCGCGGCCATTGCTGCGCTTGAGTAGATAGTGTAAAAACTAGTATAAAAATTGTGTTTGGGAATTTCCGAATAACAATTAACAATTATTATTATTATTTTGTTATTAAATGCTCAGGGGGGTTATCCCCGGAGTCCGATTCTCCGAGGGCCCAGCCTGAGCTCCATCCGTTACTGCTGGACCACTCCGCACAACAAGGCGGTTAGTGATCACAGCAGGCCAAAGTCATTTCCCTTAAGAGACGGAGAGAACCAAGTAAAACAGCCTTCTGCATCCTAACTGCCAAGAACTCAGCTTTTGATGAGCAAGCTGGAACTTTGGCAAGTGAGGATACAAAAGACTGTTTCATCCCTCCTAGGACGCCAACAATCAGGATGACAAGCTTGACACGGTAACCTGGGTAAAGTTTGCCAATTTCAAACAGGAGATCCTGATATATTTGTCTTTTGTGCTCTTCTTTGGCTGAGATGTTGTATTCAGCCGGGGCCGAGAACTCAATGACATAAATGTCACGAGTGGCCTTGTCGAAGAGCACAATATCAGGTTTGTTGTGATCTATCCGCCGGGTTGTTGCAAATGGCATGTTCCAATAAATTTTGCAACTGTCATTCTCAACAACCTGGGGAATATCTCCTGGCAAATAAGGCAGCACTGGTGTCACGTCAATACCGTAGCAATGACGAAGATAGTAGTACAGTACTCTCAGGGCAGCATTGTGACGCTGGATATATGCACCTCTCGCCAGCACTGGACATGCCGACAAAAGGTGCATAAGCGTCTCCGGATGTTGTCTACACCTCCTACAGGACGTGTCCGGAAGCTGCACCTGGAGCACCTTGCTACGGTACTCAAGAGTGTTAATGACACCATCTTGGCAGGCAAATATGAACCCTTCAGTCTCGGACATCAGGCCCGCTGACTTTAGGAAGGAAAACGTCAGCTGGATGGACAAGCCATGATCACGCACGTGTTTGAAGAACACGCTGTGCATGGACTTGTCCATCAGTTCGCCAAGGAGTAGTTTTTCCTCGGCGTTCCTGATGACGCTCTTAAATTCCTCCTTTCGGAGTTCCATAAGAGCGTTTATTTCTCCAAGACCAAGGGTTCTTGCCGCATATATTGCTGCCTTATACAAGAATGACCCCTTATGCGCATTTTCATGTTTATGTACAATTTGCATAAGAAAGTCATCCTCGTCTGCAGTGAAATTGACAACTTCGTGAGTTAAACCCAGGACCAAACGGTCGTGAAGCCGCTCCAAACTCTGCAAACCTCTCCCACCGATGGACCGGGAGAGGTATAATCTGGCGACTGATGAATTGGGGTGCATGCTCCGATTCATATTAATGATCTTACGGGTTTTGATGTCGAGATCTCGTAAATCCTTTCGGGTCCATTTCAGGACACCGAAAGAGTATAGTAAGACTGGGACAGCGAGCATGTTAGTAGCTGAGACTTTGTTTTTGCCGGAAAGTTCGGAGGACCAAATTTTCCGGAGTCTCCTAACATACTCGCTCTGGAGAGTTGTTCGGACTTCAGAGACCGCATGCATGCGGTGCTCTTCCATTCCTAGATATCTATACAACTCCCCGGCGTCTAATTGGCTTAAGACGCTCCCATCCACTAATTCGACATCATCACCAGTATCAGAGCACTTACCCCTCGCCAGATGTACGACCGCACACTTGTCCAACCCAAAAGACATTCCGACATCTCGTGTGTACTCTGCTACGATGTTGAGGGCCGCTTGTAGATGATCTTTATCAGCGCTATACAACTTCAGATCATCCATGTAAAGCAGATGGGTAATCGAATAGTTTCGATCACCCGGAGGCCCCACAGAGTACCCATGAGTTTTACGGAGAACAACAGATATAGGCAGCAGTGAAATGCAAAACAGCAGAGGGCTCAAGGAATCGCCTTGGAAGACCCCTCGTTTGTACTCTACAACTCCGGTTACGTGCAATGCGTTTCCACTTCCAATGTGAAATCGCGTTCGCCAGAGCTGCATTGTACGCCGAATACATTCCACTATTTCGGGATTGACTCCCAGGCATTTGAGTAGATATAAAATCAACTCATGTGGAGTTGAGTCAAATGCCTTGCGATAGTCAATCCAAGCCATTGACAGGTTGCGTTGATAGTAGATCGCATCTTGTAAGACGCATCGATCCACTATCAGGTTCTCCTTGCAACCTGACAGGCCTCTTTACTGCCACGTTGTTCATATATCTGTTGCCATACAGGCTCTATCTGCTGCAAGATACGGTTATTTAAAATTTTTGTAAAAATTTTATAAACCGCATTCAAGCAGGTGATAGGCCTGAAATTCTTAGGGTCAGACAAGTCACCTTTTTTAGGTATCAGTACGGTTCGCCCTTCTACAAGCCAGTCCGGAATCGGATCGTCAGCTCTAATGTATGATGTAAATATGCGGGCCAGATGGAGGTGGGTAGAAGTAAACTTCTTCCACCAAAAGACATTAATGCCGTCTGGTCCCGGGGCAGCCCAATTTTTGCTGCCATTTAGAGCTGAACGAACTTCATCCACACTGACTGCAGGGCTCTCTTCATCAGCATTCTGTCGACGGTGTTCCCGACAGAATACTTTGAAGTCGTGCAGAGCTGGAGTGTTGGCGTTCACGTTTGGTTGATCTCCATACAACTCAGTCCAAAAGCTTCCACCCGCTCAGGTGTTGGATAATTCCCGGTAACATCGGTCTTTGGTGTCAGAAACCGTGAAGGGCTGGATCGAAACAACGAGTTGTCGACCAACCGCTTCAGCCTTTTCTCTAATGACTTTTTAGCAGCCACTAGAGCCCGCAATTTATTAAGACACTCTTCCTTGATGACATGAAGAGTACTCTTGTTCAGTGTGTGATGACGCCACCGAAGTTCAGCAGCAATGCGCCGAATTCGGGGCGTGTATGGTGTTTGAGTTGTGTCGTACTCAATCACACACTGAATGCGGGAGACCTGTTTCCGGGACATGTCAATTTTCAAGCCAAGTTGTGAGATGCGCTGTTTCAACCTTGCCTCGATCGAGAGACATTGTCTCTCTCTCGGAAAAGCCGAAACTGCTGCACCATACACAACCTGGCTCACAGTGAGCAGGGTGGAATCCTCCAGGATGTTTGCACGGAGATCTTCGTTTACCGCGTCAAGCTGTTGTTGGGAGTAAGTTATCTTTTTAGATATACTTACTTGCCGTCCTACAAAGGGATTGTTGTTGTCCAAGGAGGAACGGCGTCGCTCTTGGTGTAGTTGCGCCGGAAAGGAAAGTCTATTAGACTGCCTTCTGTCCGGCACAAGCGATCTTCTATTTCGCCGAAGATGAGCGGCATAATTACGCAGGTGTTTGGGCGTAAAATGCGCTAGCTCCGGATGCATATCACTCCAAAGAGTGTGCATCCGGGCCATATAGCCGCTCACCCCCGGCTCGCTACGTTGGTAGCACACCAAGAGATCGACTCTCAGTTCCTCCGTCCACTTAAAGTAAGTCCTTAAGGCGCCAGGGTCGTCATCATTCATCGGGTCCGGCGTGCTCCTCCCACCTGATGAATGGTCCTCATCCGAAAAGGACCGGTTGTGGGGAGCACTTCTGAGTTGGTATCTTGTGGTAACTCAGTTATTTCCATGCAGTGGGTAGTTGGCCCACTGCACGGGCTACGTCGTTCGCCTACAGACCTGATGTTATGGTCTGCGTTTCCCGCGATGCGCCGCTTGGAGGCCACGTAGCAAGCATCGCTTATTATTATTATTATTATTATTATTATTATTATTATTATTATTATTATTATTATTATTGCTATTGCTATAAATATTATTGTTATTCTTAAAATAAAAATAATTGATACAAATACGTTGATATGTACTGCAAAAATATTATGTCGTCACATATTTATTAAGTTTATTAATGATTTAGATAAATTCAATTATTATTTTTGTTATAATAATAAATAAATTTAAACAAAAAAAAAAAAAATTCGCTTTCATTGCGGTTTCGAACAAGTAACCTTGTGCGTTTGAAACCCAAAACTTAGACGCACAGCTATCGCAGCGTCTAAGATACAAAATCAAAAACTTATATAATAGTTGTGTTTAGGAATTTCCGGATAACAATTAACAATTATTTGTTATTAATTGCTCAGGGGGGTTTTCCCCGGAGTCCGACTCTCCGAGGGCCCAGCCTGAGCGCCATCCATTACTGCTGCACCACTCCACACAACAAGGCGGTTAGTGAGTGCAGCAGGCCAAATTCATTTGCCTAAGTAGACGCAGGGATCCCAAAATGACAGCCTTTTGCATCCGCACTGCTAGAGACACGGCTGCTGAACTGCAAGCCGGTATCTTCGCAAGTGAAGACACAAAAGACTGTTTCATCCCTCCAAGGACGCCGACAACCAAAACGACGAGCTTGACACGGTAACCTGGGTACAGTTTGCCAATTTCGAACAGGAGATCCTGATATATCTGGTGTTTGTGCTCTTCTTTGGCCGAGATATTGTATTCGGCTAGGGCCGAAAACTCAATGACATAAATGTCACGATTAGCCTTGTCAAAGAGCACAATATCAGGTTTGTTGTGGTCAATCCGCCGGGTTGTTGCGAATGGTTTGTTCCAATAAATTTTGGAACTGTCATTCTCAACAACCTGCGGAATATCTCCTGGCAGATAAGGCAGCACTGGTGTCTCATCGATACCGCAGCTATATCTGAGATGATAATAGAGTACTCGGAGGGCAGCATTGTGACGCTGTATGTAGGCACCTCTTGCCAGCACAGGACATGCCGACAAAAGGTGCATCAGCGTCTCCGGATGTTGTTTACACGTCCGACAGGACGTGTCCGGAAGCTGCGCCTGGAGCACCTTGCTACGGTATTCGAGAGTGTTGATAACACTATCTTGGCAGGCAAATATAAACCCTTCGGTCTCGGACATCAGGCCAGCTGACTTCAAGAAGGAGAATGTCAGCTGGGTGGACAAGCCATGGTCACGGACGTGTTTGAAATACACGCTGTGCATGGACTTGTCCATGTGTTCACCGAGGAGTTTTTTTCCTCGGCTATCCTGACGACGCTCTTGAACTCCTTTTTCGGGAGTTCAATGAGAGCGTTTATTTCTCCGAGACCTAAGGTATTTGCCGCGTAGATTGCTGCCTTATACAAGAACGACCCCTTCCGCGCATTTTCATGACTATGAACAAATTGCATCAGGAAGTCGTCCTCGTCTGCTGTGAAATTGGCAACCTCGTATGTTAAACCCAGAACCAAACGATCGTGAAGCCGCTCCAAGCTCTGCAATCCTCTCCCTCCGATGTTCCGGGAGAGGTACATCCTGGCGACTGATGAGTTAGGGTGCATGCTCTGATTCATATTGATGACTTTACGGGTTTTGATGTCGAGATCTTTCAACTCATTTCGAGGCCATTTCAGGATCCCAAAAGAGTAAAGTAGGACCGGGACAGCGAGCATGTTAGTAGCTGAGACTTTGTTCTTGCCGGAAAGTTCTGATGACCAGATCTTCCGGAGTCTCCTAACATACTCACTGCGAAGAGTTGTTCGGACTTCAGAGACGGCATGCATTTGCCGCTCTTCAATCCCTAGATATCTGTACAACTCTCCGGCGTCTAATTCTCTTAAGACGCTCCCATCCACTAATTCGACATCTCCACCCGTATCAGAGCACTTACCCTTCGCCAGGTGTACGACCGCACACTTGTCCAACCCAAAAGACATTCCGACATCTCGTGTGTACTCTGCTACGATGTTGATGGCCGTTTGTAGATGATCTTTGTTGGCACTGTATATCTTTAGATCATCCATAAACAGTTGGTGAGTGATCGAGTATACTCGATCACTCGGTAGCCCCGCAGAGTACCCACGAGTTTGTCGGAGGGCAACAGATATTGGCAGCAGTGAGATGCAAAACAACAGAGGGCTCAGAGAATCTCCCTGAAAGACGCCTCTCTTGTACTGAACAGTTCCGGTTACGTGCAATGCATTTCCACTTCCTATGTGAAAACGCGTTCGCCAGAGCTGCATCGTACGTTGTATGCATCCCACTGTTTGGCGATTGATTCCGAGGCATTTGAGCAGATAGAGAATCAACTCATGTGAAGTTGAGTCAAATGCCTTACGGTAGTCAATCCAGGCCATAGACAGGTTGCGTTGGTAGTAGATTGCGTCTTGAATGACGCATCTATCTACCAACAAGTTGATCTTGCAACCTGACACGCCCTGTTTACTGCCACGTTGTTCGTATATCTGTTGCCACACAGGCTCTATCTCCTGCAAGATACGGTTATTTAAGATTTTTGTAAAAATCTTGTAAACCGCATTCAAGCAAGTGATAGGCCTGTAGTTCTTTGGGTCGGACAAGTCACCCTTTTTAGGGATGAGTACGGTTCGCCCTTCTACCAGCCAGTCTGGAATTGGTTCGTCGCCCTGAATGTATGATGTAAAATCCGGGCCAGATGAGCATGTGTAGAAGAAAATTTCTTCCACCAGAAGATGTTTATGCCATCTGGACCCGGGGCAGCCCAGTTCTTGCTGCCATTCAGGGCTTTACGAACCTCTTGCACACTGACTGCAGGGCTCTCTTCGGCGATATCCTGCCGTCGGTGTTCTCGACAGAATGCCTCGAAGTCGTGCAGAGCTGGAGTATCCGGGTTGACGTTTGGTTGATCTCCGTACAATTCACTCCAAAAGGCTTCCACTCGCTCAGATGATGGATAATTCTCGGGAACAGCGGTCTTAGGTGACAGAAAGCGTGAAGGGTTGGATCGAAACAAAGAGTTGTCGATCAACCGCTTCAGCCTTTTCTCTAGTGACTTTTTGGAAGCCACCAGAGCCCGCAACCTGTTAAGAGACTCTTCTTTGATGACAAGAAGAGTACTCTTGTTCAGTGTGTGATGTCGCCTTCGAAGTTCTGCCGCCAGGCGACGAACTTTTGGCGTGTACGGTCTTTGAGTACTAACATACTCTATCACACACTGAATGCGGGAGACTTGTTTCCGAGAAATGTCAATTTTGTGTCCAAGTTGAGCGATGCGCAGCTTCAACTTCGCCTCGAAGGAGAGAGAATGTCTTCTCTCTATCGGCAGAAGCGAAGCCGCGGCACCGTAGACAACTTGGTTGACAGTGAGCAGAGTGGAGTCCTCTTGAAGCTGTGTGGGGAGATCTTCGTTCACCGTGTCGAGCTGTTGTTTTGAGTGAGTCATCTTTTTGGAGATGCTCACTTGTCGACCTGTAAAGAGGTTGTCGTTGTCCTCGGAGAAACGGTGCCGTTCTTGGTGTAGCGGTGCTGGAAATGAAGGCCGATTAGACTGCCTTCTATTTGGCAGCAGCGATCGTCGATTATGCCGAAGGTATGAGGCGTAATTACGCAGGTGTTTGGGCGTAAAATGTCTGTGCTCCGGATGCATGCCACACCAAAGTGTGTGCATCCGGGCCATATACCCTGATACCTCCGGCTCGCTGTTCTGCCAGCACACCAAGAGATCGGCGCGAAGCTCCTCCGTCCACTTAAACTTAATCCTATAAGCGCCGGGGTCGTCATAAGTCATCGGGTCCGGTGTGCTCCTCCCACCTGATGACTGGTCCTCTTCCGAAGAGGACCGGTTATGGGGAGCACTTCTGAGATTATACTGTTTTGGAACTCAGATATTACGGTGCAACGGGTAGTTGGCCCGTTGCTCCGGTTACGTTGTTAGCCTACAGACCAGATGTTGCGGTCTGCGTTTCCCGCGGTGCGCCACTAGGAGGCCACGTAACAAGCACCGCACAATTATTATTATTATTATTACTATTACTATTACTATTATTATTATTACTATTACTATTATTATTATAACGAATACTATACTACAGCATAACATGATACAATTTTTAACTGTAGTCGTATGATTTTTTGGTTAATTAATTATTTAAAAGATATAATATGTGATTTTTGTAATAATAGTAATAATAATAATAATAATAACTAATGATAATATAAAAAAAAAAAAAAAATGTGACTCAATTGCGAATTCGAACACGCAACTTAGGGAGTACGGAACCAAAAATCTACAGATTCGGTAGAATCTGGCGCCAAGTTCCGTTCAAAAGTCCCGTTGCAAACCGAGCGCCAGACTACCGAATGTATTTACAGTAAGCAGAACGGTTTTTTGAGGTTGTATAATTTTATTTTTAATTATACGGTACTTTTTTTCACTAATTTGTATATTATAACAGTGAGTCATAATTAATTTTACCGTATTAATTAATTTATATTCACTTATAACAATTTATTTACTTGAATTTACTTGAAATTATTAAATTTTATTAGCACATACTATAGTTCGCTCACGAATTTAGATCCTGACTTTTTTTCGATGGAGAAATGTCACCGCCACAGACTAGATAAAATAAAAATGTGTAGTAATTTTCCGATAGATACGCAACTACACTGAAAAAAGTTAATTCACAGCTTGCATCGACAACCACCAGAGTGCGCTGGAATTATTATTTTTACATGTACTGTAAATGTAACGGAATAGCTCACTGAAGTTAGCACCCCAAATTTTTTTTTTAATTTTTGATTTTTTTTTTATTACGTCTTTAGCTCTTCGTTTGTTCTTCACTGTTCACTATCAACATTTGTTTGTTCTCCATTTATTTATTTTGAAAAGAATTTATTAGTTTTGTACTTTTAAGTTAGCCCCCCTATCGCATTTTTTAATATTTGGTTGCAATTTAGATTATTAAACCTCTGTTCTTGATTGTTCATGTATATTTAACATTTGTTTCTACTTCAAATTGTTTAGTTGTTATTTAATTAACATTTTTCATTAGCTGAATGTATGTATTCTAAATATTTGCACCGCGCATGCGTCAACTTTACGGATATAGACTTTTAGCGCGGTCTTTTGAAAACTATAGTGACAAGCACATTTCATGTGTAAAAAATTAAAAAATCTACAAGTGTCGTTTTTTAGGAATCACTCTTTAATTAATATTATAATTACAAAAAAATTATTAGACGTCAGTCAATATCACTCATTAAGTAAATAAATAAATAACTATTAAATATTTATTTCATTTTAAATTTCTTAAAAAATTTCGAAACAATTGTTAATTAATGCATGTATATTTTTTTTCATATTCATCATTTCTATTTTCATGAATTCTACGAACTATTTAAAAAAAAAACGAAATCCATAACAAGTCACAAAAAATTTTAATACTTTATTAAAATAAAACTTATTATAAAATTTTTAAAAACTACACGTTGCCCTTTTGTCATGTGAACTCTATAATTAAAATTACAAGAATAATACACTTACTCTAATCACTGTGCTCGTCACTATAATTTTGAAAAGTCCACGCTAAAAGCTTAAACGTAAAGTTGACGCATGCGCAGTGCAAATATTCAGAATACAAATGTTCAGCTAACTAATAATATTAATTAAACAAAAAATAAACAATTTGAAGTTGAAACAAAGGTTTTTTATACATGAACAAACATAAACAGAAGATTATCGATCCGCATTGCAAATAAAATATTAAAAATTGCGAGAGGGGGACTACATAAAGGCACATTTTTAACAAATTTTTTTTAAATAAATAAATCTAGAACAAACAAATGTTTATAGTGAATAATAAAAAAAGCAAACGACAAACTAACGATATAATGAAAAAAAAATTTTTATTCAATAAAAAAAAAAAACTCTGGGGTGCTAACTTTAGTGAGCTGAGGTATATAATTTCTAGAGAACTGCCATCCTAAATTAATGCAAGCCAGCTGTTCAAGATTTAGGCTATTCCCATTGGATAGTGTTCATATTCTATCATTTTGTGGTTGTTGCCTATAGGTGGCATTGTTATTCAATCAAGTAGGTTTCAAATAATTGTAATCTTTCGGTGAAATGACTTATAACTATGCGCATGGTGCATTGTGTCATTTACTAGCTACGACATCATAATAACAATAACAATAATAATAATTATAAGACTGAAATTAATTATACCAGTAATAACAAATTGATGTTGAAAATAATAGTAATTCTAATATTTATCATTATTTATTATTACTAAACGAATTATTGTTATTATTTAATTGATGTTCGTTGGATTATCAAATCTAAATTAATAATTATTTTAATTTACATAAATTTTGAAATTTTAACTATATATACATTAAAAATTTGCAATCCCCATTGATAAGTTAGTTGATCGATTTAAACCGAGGAGTTTATAAGTTTTTTAATCCTACTAGCTGCTATGAAAGAAAAAGAATTTCAAAGTTTCTATTAGGAATTTGATTTTCAAAATTAACGTACAAAAAACCTCTTATATGACAATAGCTTCGCCTGAATTAATTTATTTGTTTGTGAATTTTTAATTTTACGCGGCAAAAATTTAATTTTGAAATTAAGAATGTAAAAATATCTTATAAATACAAAATTTCTAAAACAAACTATCAAACAACTTTATATGTGTATGCTTTTAAACCTATTCTTCCTATTAAATGTTATTCATTAACTAGACTGCATGCACAAACATGCACTAGACTGCAGGCTAAACATTGTTTAAGTTTCACTATCTTCCTGCAAGTCAGCAGTTCAAGATCTAGGCATCTCTCTTTGGATAGTGTACACATTCTATGAATTTATAGTCGTTGCCTACAGGTGGCATTGTTATTCAATCAAGTAGGTTTCAAATAATTGTAATCTTTAGGTGAAAAATCCTATAATTATGCGCATTATTCATTGTGTCATTTACTAACAACAATATCTCAGAATAACAATAATGATAATAGTAATTATAAAACTAAAATTAATAATGTCGATAATAATTAATTTATGTTAGAAATAATAGTAAAATTAATATCTATCATTATCATTCATTACTACTACTAAAATAATTACTGTTGTTATTAAATTAATGTGTATTGGAATATTGGATCTAAATTAATAATTCTTTGAATTTAATAAAAATTCAAAAATTTTTACTGTATATTCATGAAAAATGTAAAATCTCCATTGATAAGATAGTTAATCGATTGAAACCGAGGAGTTTACACGGGTCAGTCACGTTAAGTTTTTTAAACCTCCTAGAACAATGAAAAAATCAAAATTTTAATTATTTTATTAGGACTCTATTTTCAAACTTAACGAACAAACAGCCTTTTATGAGACAATGGCTTTGACTGCATTAATTTATTTATTTATGAATTTTTAATTTTGCGCGGGAAAAATTCAAATTTTAAATTAAGAATCTACAAATATTTTATGAGTACAAAATTTCTAGACCAAACTGTCAATAACTTTGTATGCGTATTTTTTTAAACATATTATCCTTATAAAATTTGATTAATTAACGAGACTAAATACATAACAGACTAAACATTGTTTGAGATTTACTATCTTCCGGCAATTCAACAGTTCAAGATCTGGCGATTGGACAGTGTACACATTCTATGATTTTGTGGTCTTTGCCTATAGGTGGCATTGTTATTTAATCGGGTGGGTTTTAAATAATTGTAATCTTTAGGCCATAGGTATTATAATTGTGCGTATGATGCATTGTGTCCTTTATTTACAACAATGTCATAATAACATAATAACAATAACAATAATAATAATTATAAGAATGAAATTAATTATATTGGTAATGAAAAATTGATGTTAAAAGTATCATTATCATTATTTACTATTACCAAAATAATTATTGTTATTGATAAATTGATGTGTATTAGAGTATAAAATCTAGATTAACAACTTTTTTAATTCAAAAAAATGTTAAACTGTAACTATAAATACATAAAAAATGTAAAATCCCCATTGATAAGCTAGTTAATTGATATAAACCGAGGAGTTTGCACGGATCACTCACTTTAAGTTTTTTAATGCTACTAGCTACTATGAAGGAAACAAAATTTCAATTTTCTTGTTAGGATTTGATTTTCAAAATTAACCAAAAAATAACCGTTTATATTACAATAGCTTTACCTGCATTAATTAAACTATTCACATATTTTCTAATTTTGCGCGGGAAAAGTTCAATTTTAAAATTAAGAATGTATTAAGAGGCGAGCAAAAAAGTGCACTTAACAAAAAGATATGAAATCCGAACAAAAACAGTTTCACTGTAAAAAATAGCGCCAAGTCCACGTTCATGAAACTCGTCTCAATAACGTCTGCACTTTACAAAAAAAAAAATAAGACTCGTTTCAATAATTTTCATTCTCTACAAAAAAAAGTTAAATACAAAAAAATACCAAGAAACCATCATAATTTTGAAAAAATTGAAAAAAAATTTGTTGAAAATTTAAAAATTAAGAAAAAATTTTTTTATCGTACTTGGCGCGCGTCATTGAGTACCCCAAATTTTTTCAGGATAAATGAACATCCTTTTAATGTTTAAAGATTTATAAGTAAGTCAGCCTATAAGATGCATAAATGTAATTAATAAAATATTATTTCATAATACGTTTAACAAAAGTTAGGTACAATCAACATAGCATACGTATGTTATTTGAAATTTTTAAGTTCTCCGCACATCGTTGATGATTTCAATAAAACGCCCTCTCATGTTCGGTTATGCAATCTACTTACAAGTGAATACGTCTGCATATGGTGACTCTGTAGTAGAGTCACTGCGAAAATTGAGTTGACTAAAAAATGATACAAATGACCGACTAAATTGAGAAAATGCGGTGTGATTGCCAACTAAAATGTGTTAATTACAATTTAACAATTAAACGAAGCAATATCAAGTTCCTTCATTAAAGCTTAATGACAGAACTGAAAAAAATTAAATACAAAAATTTTACGTAATTTCAGATATCTTCACCACACCACCATATTGACAGTTATTTTCACTAAAAATCTGAAAAAAATTCTAGAAACGGATTTTATCACTGAAACTGATATTAATCCAGTAAGCAGTGTTTTTAATTAATTGAGTATACTCCACCAATGTGAATCTATAAATATAACAATGTATAAAATCATATATCATATAATTAGAGCTGATAAGATATATATAGAACTGTACATAATTACATTACATAAATTCAAGCGAAATCGTTTTTTCTCGGGTTAAAATTCTTCCGAAAAAATTTGGGGTACTCAATGACGCGCGCCAAGTACGATAAAAAAATTTTTTCTTAATTTTTAAATTTTCAACAAATTTTTTTTCAATTTTTTCAAAATTATGACGGTTTCTTGGTATTTTTTTGTATTTAACTTTTTTTTGTAGAGAATGAAAATTATTGAAACGAGTCTTATTTTTTTTTTTTTGTAAAATGCAGACGTTATTGAGACGAGTTTCATGAACGTGGACTTGGCGCTATTTTTTACAGTGAAACTGTTTTTGTTCGGATTATACCTACCGGCTACCAGAGCATTTTAAGATTATAAATGAAATCTTATATAAAAGTTGTGTTTAGGATTTTAAGGTTACCATTAATAATAACAATTGTTATTAATAACTATAATTATTATTAATATTAATATTTATTTATTTTTAAAATTTATTTTTATGCCAAAATTATTGCCTGAAAAAAATTTCATCCATATTTTTTTTTTTTATATGCAGGAGGTATCGGCCGTAATATGTTACGGTCCTGCTACACGTAGTCGGCTACTTCCCCGAACCCGACACACCGATACATTGCTTTGCTGTGTGCGTGGCGCGCGCGGCGTCAGGGAGGTGGTAAGTTTTACCCACGATCTGGCCGCACTGCCGCCAAAGAGAGTCCCACGGAAAATCAAGAAGGACCGATCCCCGGAGTAGTGACAACGAAGGAAGCCAACTACAACTAGGACTTCATCCTCAAGCAGTGAGTTAGATCATCGCTTTATTCGTCAAGGTATCAATAATTACTCTGTGGGAAAGAAGTGGACCGTGGTTTACCTAATACTCGGTTACATCTCCTTTTTAATTTATTAATTTGATCGTTTAATCGACAATTATTTAATGAATCAGAATTTGATAATATTCGTTAGTTTGAACTGAGTGATTTCCATGGGGATCTATACCCGAGAGTCATTCAGTCGACCTTGAGGGATAAGTTCTTTCAACATTCTCAGTGAGAAATTTAAATTAACTAAAATTGATCCATTAAATTTATTTAACATCTGAAATTTGTTTTATTGATTGCTATTATTTTATAAATAATTAATTTAAAAAAAATGAATGATTAATTTTTATGCTTGAAAATAATCGACAAGTGTTTTCTCACGGATTTTTTATCGAGCGTCAGTAGAATTTTACGTTGCAGTCAATTCAAATACTAAAGGTCAATAACAACCAAGCTAGCGAATGTTTTAGAATGATTAATTGAAATATTTTATATTGCCAAATATTTGGTCACATGTAAATTGATTAATTTGAACTTAAGTTCATGGAATTTTTAGACAAATTAAAATGACTGAACATTAATAATTAACAGCGTGGACATTAAGTCCAGGAATTCGTTACTTTATGTTGAAGAACTTCACTAATAATTTCGGTTATAATTCATTAAATTTCGTCGTCAATTTTTATTAATAATTTTGTATCTAATTAGTAAATTTATTATTGAAATTAAATTAATTATCAAAAATAATCTTATAAACTTATCAAATCCCGGACAGAACAATGACTATGTCGGCAGATTATTAAGACCTCTGTCTAAATATTTGAACCTATTAATACAAGATACGAAGACCTCTTGCTATTAAATATTTATTGTTGTATTATTAAGACGACGGCAATAAATTAGTTAGGAATTTTAATCATTTAAATCAAAAAATAAATTATCAATTGGAATTTGAGAATGTAAGTTTGAGTTATTGTTGTAACGGGTATTTTTTCGGTTTCCCAAAAGGAGTGAATTTTAATAAATTTAAAATTTTATTACTGTTGTGTTACAGTCAAGGCTTTACCTATACATCTATATCCCCTAGCTCGAATAAAATCTCGCCGGAGTCCAGGATCTTTTAAGGGATAACTTATTTTACTTATAAATAAATTTCGAGCCTAATTATAATTAATACTCTATTTATTTAAGACAACAAACAGCAAAAATTGAAACTCAAGTTTATAAAATTTACAAGCGTTATGTCAAACTTTACAACATCGCACATAACCCGCACACAACATTTACTTTCCGGTTCTCTTTAGAGCCATCTGGTGGCCAAACTCTGTCTACTACCTTTACACAGTAGTATTCTTCTTTACCGACGGTTGCGTTTTAAATCACGGCCCTACCTGCCCCTACTCCCATCTGGATACTTGAAAAGTAACCCTTTCCGGCCCTACTTACCCCTAGTTCCCTCTGGGTGCTTGGAAAGCAACCCTTTCCGGCCCTACTTACCCCTAGTTCCCTCTGGGTGCTTGGAAAGCAACCCTTCCCGGCCCTATTTACCCCTAGTTCCCTCTGGGTGCTTGGAAAGCAACCCTTCCCGGCCCCTACTTACCCCTAGTTCCCTCTGGGTGCTTGGAAAGCAACCCTTCCCGGCCCTACTTACCCCTAGTTCCCTCTGGGTGCTTGGAAAGCAACCCTTCCCGGCCCTATTTACCCCTAGTTCCCTCTGGGTGCTTGGAAAGCAACCCTTTCCGGCCCTACTTACCCCTAGTTCCCTCTGGGTGCTTGGAAAGCAACCCTTCCCGGCCCTATTTACCCCTAGTTCCCTCTGGGTGCTTGGAAAGCAACCCTTCCCGGTGGCCAAATTTCCCCCAATGGATAAGTCAGCACTTACCTGGTTCCTGGTCGGAGACAAGGTAAGAGTTCCTTGGTTATTCCTTGGTGAAGGGTCTTCTACCAGAAACAAGAACCACTGGAAAACTTGGTTGCCTTTCCCGTCGATAAAAATCGCTTTTGGCATTTCCCAGACCTTTCTTCAAGAGTGAAAGATCTGGGAAAATTATCGCCATCTATCGCTTTTCGCCAAACTTCAGATTTTTTAATTATTTAAATCTGATCAAATATTAAATTCACTCATTAATTTCAACAGATTACAATAAATTTCATACCAAATCAATTCCATACAAAAGTCGTTCGGGACTTAGAAAAAAAATAACATTTGCTAAATAATAATTTTCACCAAAATAATTTCCCAATGAAAGTAATCAATTGAATAATTATTCAGATATTTTGAATCTGTTCGAGAATTCAATTAATTCTTTCTTTCAGGTAAATAAATTTTTGTTCTTTAAAAGAACAAAAATTATCGCCACGCAGTTTCGCTTATATTAGTTCGTCGGTTTTTACTGTAAACGAACGAGCGGCGAAATTCTTCGCCATCTCTCGCCGCGGTGGCGTACTCAAACATTCGCGCGCATTTTAAAATAAATCTCAGTCAAGTATTTAAAACTAAATAAACTTTTTCATTAAACAAAGAAATGTAAATGAACAATGATATATAAAAAAAAAAACATCTTTAGTATATTAAATATACTCCGGTATTAATAATGACAAGAACGATAATAATAGTAATAATAATGATAGTAATAATAGTAATAATAATGATAGTAATAATAGTGGTAATAACGATGATGACAATAGTAATAATAACAATAATAATAATAGTAATAATAACGATGATAACAATAGTAATAATAATTCTGTTGCTCTGCCGTCTCGCTCGCACTCACTTTTTACCATCACATTGTGGAATTTAGTTCGTTCATTTGAATAAGTTGTTTTATTAAATTATTAATGATTGAATATTTTAATTGATAATTTTTAAGGTCAAATTAAATTAATAGAATTCGTCATATTAAATTTTTAAATAAAGTCAATTAGTATTGTCAGTGTGTAAAATCGATATTGGTTATGTGTGAGTTGCATAGTATTTAGGTCTACGTTTGGTCACTGGGCTGTTACTGCTGTAGCTGGAGCAGAATATGAGAGTGTGCTGCAGGAGTATCTAGGTCTACGTTTGGGCACTGGGCTGTTACTCCTGTGAGCCGAGTCAACGACCCCTTGCATACGATTGGTCTCTGTGCGGGTGATTAAATAGTTTAGTTAATTTGGTTTGTTTAGTTAGTTAATAATTTTATACGGGTAGACGCCGAAAGGGGCACGTATTAGAAATCGACGGGGAGACACCGGAAGGGGTCCATCGAGAATAAGGCTTTAGAAATCGACGAATAGATGCCGAAAGGGGCTCGTCGAGAATAAGTATATTGTTAAGTGTGGACAGAGTAAGTGAATGAGTGTAATTTTGTTAATTTTTAATAAGTCGCGATATTGTTAAGTTTTCTTTTATTATTAATAAATATTGGCCAATTTGTTAATTAAATCTTTATTATTCAACAGCACCTTCCTCCACTTTCTCTATCCTAATATAAGCTTACTCTGCTTTGCATCGGTTCCAGGAACCGTGATAATAAACCTGGTGGCGCCCTAATAATTATTGTAGTTTATTGTTAATTTTTTAGTTTGTTTATAAATTGATTAGGGGCCAATCGGATATAAAAGCAAAACTGTTACAAGTTTACACGGAGAGAAATGGATGGTGGATACCACCATACCAGTATAGGCGAGAACGCCATACAGTATGGTATCGAAGATTTTTATCCATTATGAAATTGTAGACATAGATGATTCGACCATTGCGGGAATGGTAACATCGGCAATAGTTATCGCGGACGCCGCAATGCTAGTATGGCCTTCAGGCCCATACTGGCTTGTCGTATGTACAATTCTTATGGCAGGTAGGCCTAGCCAATATTGCGATATTAGCTATAACAGCATTGGAGTAACAACAATGTTTATTGAATTGCAACAGTAGGTTATGTCCGAACTATATTATGTAAATGATATTAATTATTTCATAACATGATTGTTTTTTTTTTTTTTTGATTTCTACTTTGATATGAATTGGTTTTATTAAAGCAAAATGAAAACAAACATGACAAGAATTTATGTCTGTCTTATAAAAATATATGAAAGAAATTATTTAAAAAATTTTTTTATCTGTTATTTTATTTTTTTTCATATTATTACTATACACGATTTAATTATGATAGTTTATATCCAGCGTTTAGGAATGTAAATTTTTCCATTTCCAGCTGTTACACACCTTGTCAACGTACAAAATTTTAAGTCTGAGTAAAATAAACAGGACCAGTTTTTATGATTCATACTAATTTCATATCCTTGAAAGTGTTCATCAAAAATATATTCATCAATACATGTAACGACCAAAATTAATTTTTTAATTTGTTCCAAAAAAATTTTATATATATAATAAAATAATGGTCCGTTTTCAGCGGGCATCATCAATACTGTATTTTTCATCAATTCCTGGCCCATATACTTTATAGACGACGTTGAACAAACATTTATTACTCCAGCAGGAAGACAGTGTGCAAATAATCGATAATTAGAATCCGTTTCGATGTTTAAAATTTTAGACAGTGGAGCGGTAGTAAAAGATTCGATTTGCCTCTTAGAATTTCGGAGTAAATTGCTGAATTTCAGTTGATTCTTTACAGCTACAGTATGACAGATATTGACACGACTTATGGCGTTATAGGATGTAATTTTCCCATGTCTATGAAGCCTTTCATAGATGGAGCACTCCATGTTCCCAATAGGTCCAAATTTGAAAAATAAATCGGGATAATGAGTCAACACGTGGTGCTTAAATTTAAGAGAGCTTGGAAATAATGCCAAAAGTTTTTTTAGATACTCAGAAACAAGTACTCTAAAATATGTAATTGTATTTTTATGAAGGGCCTTAGCTGTTGTTATGTCAACAATTTTTTCAGTAAAATGATAAGGTCCCAATGTTCATCATTCGTAGGAATTAAATCTCCTAATATCAGATTTATATTTCTAATGAGACATAACATTTCTGCTGAAGATAGAATGATACATTCATTTTTTATATGATTAAGAGTAATATCTGGTGTTTTATTCCGTTTTTCTATTGGACCATAATCAAATCCCCGTACTCTGTTATTTAGCGTGTTCAAATCAAAATATTTTTTTTTAAAAATGAAATTATTAAATATTTTGCCTAAGTCATATTGACAAACTCCTTCGAGAATGTCATGCATAACGTCGACACACATAGAGTCGATCACATTGTATCCTGGTAAGTAATTGAAGCAGCTTGAACTTTTGATACCAGTTGAATCAAATTTTTTGGTCTCTATTTGAAATTCATACTGACTTTGTGTCCTAAGTAAAGACTCATCAATTTGATAGGTATCTTTTATCTGACTTCGATCAATTAAGCAGAATCTACAGCAATAATTACCAGAAAAACTGCAAATAAAACCATGAATAGCATTCATAGCCAGATTATCACCAACAACAGTGAGTAATGAAAAAAAAATGGTTTTTTCCGATGGAGTTTTTTCAAATAATATTAATCCAGTAGTCTGAAGTTCTTTTAATTCTTCTAGTAATTTATGTAAAATAATTTGATAACTGAAGTCTTTTTCATCCAGAGAATTGAAAAGTAATGTAACAAAAATATTTTCCAACTTAGATTGAAGATTGGGGGGCAAGCAAGGGATATTTATATAAACTGCACCCGTTTTTGCCAGGCCTCTATGGCTTCCTAAGGGATTATTTGTTTCATAGTCATCATGATACAATACCAATGGTAACACCAATTTATCGCCAAAAGATTTTTCTTTTCTTTCCATAGCTGGCCTTGTAAAACATTTTGAAGTATATTAGATTCATCTGATAAACTACCCATATAATCTTGGATACTTTCAAAAATATTTGGCAATTCCAAAAATTCTTCAATGTTACAGTTATTGAAATATACTCAATCGTGACTGGAATTTTCACACGATTTGTGACGCCTTCACTATTCCGGTAGTCTTCTCTTTCTCCAATTTTTATTTTTTGAGGAGGAACGTACGTACCATTACTTTTAAAAGCTTCTAATCTTTTAAATTCACTAGTTAAATCTTTGAAAGGATTACTCAAAACATCTTGAGTTTCACGAAAATCATATAAATTTTCTGATCTTTCACCCAAGTCTTCTAAGCGTTGTATTAATCCTGTTATAAATGTGTTTAGAGGTGAATTTTTGACGAAGTTAGAACAGCTATCAATGATGTTTTGTACACGAGCACGAGATAAATCGTTATAATTATATAGGTTGGAAATAAATGATAATGATTGTTCTGTCATATTATCGCTTAAAAGTGGTAAATTAAAAAAGTGTTCATATCTTTTAAATGAAGTCATATTTAAATGATTCAGTATCACAATTTAATATAATTAATGGTTAACTATAAATTATTATTATGTTATAAATTATAAATTACTTTATATTATTGAATCACGATCTTCAATCGTTTAAAATAAATATAATAGAATATCTTATTTTAATTATATCGTAACACTATCACTTCAACTTTAACTGTTATTAAAAACTAAGTAAGATGCTTAAAATATTTAAAGTTTAATCTTCATGTTATACTTGATGAATCCGGTCATTTTTTTTATTTTTACTGGGTATTTGTTGCCAACAGTCGATGTCTTGAATAAAAATTTCTGGATGAATATCCAGATATTGTAGCATGACTCCGGAAATTCGTAATTTCCGAAGAAAAAAAGTTCAAAATTCAATTTCAAAGCATTCAGAGGATTATCGACCTTGTACTTATAGTCATCTACAATGACATAAAAACTGGTGCACTTTTCAGGCCCTCCAACAAACAGCATGTACGGCTGAACAGTTTTCTTTTGTTGTGCAGCGACTCTTTTTTTTTCTTCGACTCGTTCGTTAATTTGCGAGTCAATCTTGAATTTAAATTACATATGAAATCGAAGAAAATTAATACAGATATAGGTGAGTAAAAGTAATATTTACCTTCACAATTGCTAAAAATCATTCACAAAGTCAGGTTCCTTCAGCTGCTCACTTTTATCATTTTTTTCTGAGGTGGAGTATCTCCAGACAAATTTTTCCTCTTTTTACCAGATTTTTTGGGGCAGCTGGCTTAATACTCGTGCTTTTAAGCATGTGAGCTAATAATAATAATATTAAAACTCCATTGTTATCTAAAAAGAACTAAATATTAGTAAATGTCAATCATGATTAGTAAATAAATTAAAATGATACGATTTATATTAATTTAAATAAACATTATTTTAAATTACCATCAGGCTCTTCAGCAAGCAATGAAATTAAATTTTGAGCTACTGCATTGGAGTAAAGTTGTTCATCAATTTTCGAGTATTCTCTAATAAATCGACATAAATATGGCCAATACTCTTCGATGTGTTCATCTGATGCACTCGGTAGAATTTTTTAAAATCAAGATGAATCTACAATTGTTTAAAATTAAAATCAAAAAATTATCGTAGCGACCATTTTATCTTAAGCAGAAGAAAGAACTGTTGCATCTATTACCAGAGTTACAGCGTTCTCGTTTTTCAGGCACTCAAATTTCGAATAAACTGACTCATTTTTATCCTTTTGCTGAATTAAAGAGTTTCGCCGTTCATCAAAAGTATCAATCCAGTATTGCTCGACTTGATCAAAAGGTTGAATGTTTGTTTCAAGCCACTTAAGTTTTTCAATGATTGTCTCTACAGTCATGTATAGAAGAATGAAGTTAGTATATTAGTTTATTATTTTGAAGAGTATATAAATAAGTAAATGATAATAAATACCATCTGCTGGAAGGGAAGAGGTTTTGCTAATTTTTTCTCGTTGAGGTGTGGATTTTAAAATTCTGCCATCTCGCAGAAATTTTTTAACGAGATTGTAGCGTTCCCACAGTTTGCCACTAGCATTGATTCTTACATCATCCTCTTGGCAAAAAGGAGTGTAATAAAGTCCTGCTTCTTCGTGAAACTGTTCTTCAATTTCTTCAGCTAATTTTATGAATCTAACTTTATCAATTCTATAGTTAAAAGAATTGTATATTTGTAAATAAAAATATATTTTTATACTTTCATAATTAAAATCAAATGTTAGTACTTTCTGTCATTATTTTTAAAGTGCGTTAATAGAACAAATTAAGAGACGTATGAAATCATATAAAAGAAAGCTTACGCAGTGCATGGTTAATTGATTAATAAGCAGTAAAGCTGTAAGGAAGAAAATTAGAAAATTAATAGGAAAATATTATTATTTTTTTAAGAGAACACTAATATTTAATAATTTTTTTTTTTTTTTATCAAACCTACACAAATTTTTCTAATTGATGCTTCCCAACTTCAAAATTTATTTTTCGTAATGCAACATTAACTTCGCGATCAATGACCTTTTTACTAATAAAGTTCTCATATCGTCAGGAAGAATTTTTGAGGGTTGTTCTGAAAAGAACTTAAAATAGCTAACCCTTCAAAATCCCGACTCAAATAATTTTTAATATTTCATTTGGGTCATAAAATGTTATTGCTGAAAGGTTAATTAGGCCGACAGAAGGATCAGATAAAATATTAGATAAACTAATATCTGGCGTCATGAGCGTAACTTGGACAGCTGGGTATAAATAAAATAAAAATTAAAATTAAAATTGTATGTGTACGTATACGTGCGAAATAATAAAATGAAATGTAGAAAAATACATTATTAATGACAATAAATTCAAAAGAAGTCATATCCAATTTATGTATACTTTTCAATTTTTCTTTTACCTCTAACATTTTGAGCTGGTATTAAAAGTTAAGTGAATTTTTAAGTTTTTAATACAATTATTACATATAATATTACAATTATTTCATTTAATACAATTATTACATTTATAGTCATCAAGAAGTTAAAAAAATTTTGTCTTCCAATTTTATATTAGTGCGTCTTGATTGTAAATATGTTTTTGAATTTATTATCATTATTAAATTTATAGGTAACACATTGATCAATGGCATTAATAATCATCATATAACAATCACAATAATAGAAAGCAAGGTTATAAAAAAAAAGAAAATAACGCCGTAGCATCAAACTTACGTTGCAATAATTGGTCGCCTTCCATAATCAATAAAAAACAATCTAAAATAAAAATATTTCAATTTTAGGTTAGTTTGGTTAAAATTAAATAATTTATATAAGTTTATAATTTTTTGGTTATATATTATCTAATGTAAATACTTACGGATTGAGAACAATCGAAGATAAAAATTATTATTTTTTAATTTGTATTGTTTTGATTCACTACAATTTTTACTTCACTTTAGGTCAACTTAACTATTTTTTGTTATCAAACTTTCTAGAAATTTTATTTATCGGTTATGAATGGTAACTAGAACTATATAGTTTTGGCGGTAAGACAATAGTATAATTGCTTAACACGCCACAAATTATAGCGGGAACCACTAGTACCATTGCGTCATCTGCAATGTAGTATGGGTCTCAAGACCATACTGTCTTGCCAAGCCTGCTATACATACGTGTGAAAAACACAATACCACCATTACTATACTACATAGTAAATAACGCCATACTTATGGGACTCGGTACAATACTGAATTGTAATATTACACATACTATTTTGGTATGGGTCTGGAGACCATACTAACATTGTGTTAAACGCCATCCATTTCTCTCCGTGTAACAGGAAAAAAAGAGAATATTTTTTTTTCAAAAAATTACTTATCAGAATTAGAGAAAATTGAGAATAAAACTATAAAAAAGAATTTATGCATGTTCCGTAAAAATTTTTTTAAAATAATGTTTTCATTACGAAAATACTTCTATGCGCATCGAATCACTCATAGTTGAGCAAGTTAAAACATGAACAGCAAATGAAGTGCACTTGATGTTGGAAACAGATATTACTCAAAAAGTAAATCCAATCTGTATTTAATTTGGATTATCAAATATTTAAGTCAACTGTATAGGTAGGAAAGTATTTTCTATCCACACGCTATCTGCTGGAATTAATTGATACTGAACATATTTTAGTTTACGAACTTACAGTTAGAATCTTTGAGTGTTCTTTGTTTCTAATAGGTGGCGTTTTGCTGGTCATTGAGGTCTCGCTGGAGATCACGCTGACGATCCCGCTGGAGATCTTACTGGTCGATTGATTGGCATGTGACTTCCAACCAAGAATTGGAAGTCACATGCAGGCGGTACGGAACAGTATAGGACAAATGTCTGCATGGAAGGAAATGCTGCACGGTGTGCTTCAGGGGAGTGTGTTGGGGCCGTTTCATACTCAGTGTATGTCAGATCTAGGTATGCTACTTGAGCGCTATAAGCATTTATTTTACGTTGATGACCTAGTTATTTATTTGAGTTGCGCAGTATCAGAGGTCGGTAACTGTGTGCAGACTCTTAATGAAGAGATTGCTATCATATTAAAATGGAGTGAGAAGAATGGTCTGAAGCCGAATTGTCCTAAAATAGCATTCGAGAGGATGAAAAAGTAATGATTCACTTTACGTATACCTACACAAATTAGGTCTTCACCATATTGTGATGTGCAAGTACTGCCCGAACAAAATCGACGACATCGAGCATACGTTTTTGAGCGTGAACGCTAGAGGGACAACAGAGTTAACATCTAAGTAACCGTAGGCAAGACCGTCAACCTTCGAAGGCGGAGGGGGGGGACATTTAGTGGGTGGAAATCTCACACTACCAACTACCATTTTTCGGTTCTTAAAATGTGCTAGTTTTAAAAGTTTTTTTTTTTGCTCGCCTGGCAGAAAGTGTCAACTTTTGGCCCGCTGCGCTAAATGAAGTTGCCACTTTCTGCCTTCGTCGAGCAAAAAAATAGCATACACTCCTCGGGAAGTAAATAAGAAAGCCTCAGATCACATATTTATTGACCTCGGCTTCGCCTCGGCTAACAATTACATGTGATCTGAAACATTTCTTACTTTACTTTCCTCGGTGTGTAATATACTATTGCCCTCCGGGCGAAAAGTGGCAACTTTCAACCCGTTGCGCTGAACGAAGTTGCCGCTTTTCGTCTAGAGGATAAAAAAATAGTATTCAGCTCTAAGATGGGAAAGTTAGAAATGTCTCGGCGTCGCCTCGGTTGACTATAACGTGTGATCTGAGATATTCCTTACTTTGCCTTCTTTGGAGTAGAATCTACTACATTTTTAAGAATATAAGTGAAAGCTATAACTTTTTAATATTTAAAATTTCTTAATCTTCATAGTGGAAGGTGAAAGATAAAACAAAGTGAATTTTGGTTTGACTTACTCTGAACGAATAATACAAAATATAAAATACAGTAAGATAACGTTTTATTTTACATGTTGCAATACCTGTCTTTAGATAAGTCTAAAGAAAATTTGACACTCTGGTTAAAATATCCTACCTTACTCAGCATTAATAGGATATACTTTTAAAATACTTATCACTTATCACTTATC
This sequence comes from Cotesia typhae, assembly GCF_013202065.1. NCBI lineage: Eukaryota > Metazoa > Arthropoda > Insecta > Hymenoptera > Braconidae > Cotesia > Cotesia typhae. Next base: position 2,503,976 of record NW_027423780.1, on the reverse strand, counting down.
ACTAATAGATAAACGAAATGGCTGGTAAGCACGAATGAAAGACTAATATAGTATCCTGATTCCATTGCAACAGTCACGTTTTGATAAAGCCTCTCACACTGTTCAATTCTCATAAATATTTCAACAAATAATATTACGATGAGTAGGTAGTACATTTAAGTTTTGAATTTTGACTAGTCTAATTTAGTAAATTAATAGAAAAATGATGAGATAAGAATCATCGAACAAAAATCTCGATATCATAAGCATCAAGCTGAAGCAATAAGTACATTCATGGTGAGTAGAATTATGAATTAAATAAATTATTTCGAATTATGCTACGTACGCAGATGTTAGAAAATAACCACCGGTTAAGATTTCAACAACAAAAAAGTATAAAAAATGTTAAAAATTATTTTTATCCTAAAAATAACCTCATAGTTAGAAATATACGCTCATGAAATATCTAGCTCAAATAAAAAGAGAAGAAATTCTTGAACCAATAACATAATTTTGAAGAATCTAAATATCTTGAATCAAGTAAAAAAATTTTGGAATCGAGTAAAATTTACTTAAATCAAGAATAACTTCTTAAATCAAGAATGTTTTCACTTAATTTAAGTCTATCGAATTCTTCAAAATGATGTTCATTGCTGAAAAATTTTTTTCTCGAACCACACACACACACACACACACACGCGCCCGCGCGCGCGCACGCGCACATTAGCACCCTATTAATATAGTAAGGCTAGCTTTTGTGCTTCCAAAACGTTGATAAATCTGATGAGAATACGATGTTCATAAATCAGAGTACTAGCCATAACTCCCTCAGAAAGGACATTTAATCAGTGTATAAAATCTTTTTTAAGGCGACGGCAAAGGTGGCAGGTATGTGGATTATAATATTTGTAAGTTAAAGATTTTTTCTCTAATCACCCCAATGAATATTAGTATATCTTGTATATAAATACATAAATAACCGTTGGAGCCATTGCTATTTTTCAACACTAATCAACGAAATAATACATATTATGACAAAATTTTCGCCAAATTACCTCACGAGACTGGCGACAACAAATAGATGTCTAGAGAAAACTATCTCTCAGGAAAAAATTTTGCATGCATGACCAAGCTTCACCAAGCATAACTCAGGCGTGATCATGCATAACTAAGCATGAATCATGTAAATTCATATCCAATTGCGTACGCTGCACAGTCATACTCATTCATGTATAATGGGTATCGATAGGTCGTGCATGAGTTTGCATGAATGAGTATGATCGTACAAAATTTTTGTTTCACCAAATCTGATCTTGCATAATTTATGCTTGGCTATATCTGATCATGCATGATAAATTTTGAGCTTCTTAGAATCATCAAACATGAGCGTGTATAACTGGGCGTGGATTCGAATTGTCATAAATACTTGATCATGCATACCTATTTTTTGAGAAGTAAGAATAATTATTTCTTAGCTAGATTAACTGTGCATGACTATGTATGATAATGCACGATGAATTTTTCATCAGTACAGAAAAAAAAAAACAAATACTCATGATTATAAAAAACAAGAGTCTAATTATGTTATTTCTTGATATTTATCAACCGAAACAGGCCTAATGGTTATACGGGCACATAAAAAAAGTGTCTTGTACATTTAATTTAACCTACCAAAGTTGATGTACTTTGATGCACTGAATTCGAATTTGAGATTGGTTTAGCCCATATACTCTCAAAATTTCGATTAAATCGAAAAAAACCATCAAGAATTAAAATCTATCGTTTATTTAGCTGGTTGGCTTTTTAACGTTAAAGTAAATTGCGAATAATTGCTAAAAATCGTGGAAAATTCCAACTATGAGAACGGTCATTTGAAGAAAAAATAATTCAATACAAACGAAAAGTAGTATAAAATCAAAGGAAGTCATTTTGTTTATCATTATAACTGCAATTTACTATTTTTTGATATTATTCACTACTTTGAGACTATTTCTTACGGTTTTGAGCTATTTTTTGCGCGCCTCATAAGCGAAGCGTTAAGGTGGGTACTACTGTCACTTCACGCAAAACAACTGATTTTTCAAACTTAAAATGTCTCTATTTATCACATATTGCACTTGTAAAATAATATATACACACACATATCAAGAAAAAATCCTGTTTTTAACAATCATGATATTTTTTGTTATTTTTGTTATTTAAACTAGTTAAAAAACTGTTTAAAAAAGTTCTGTCTTGGACGTCCGTGTGTCTGTATGTGCGGATCTCGTATCTTGTGGTCACGATAACGATTGAAATACTTCACTTATAGAGTTGGTTTTTTTTTTATAGGCTTCAGTATTTTGAGGAATAGAAGCTTACTACTTTTCACGGTATAATTCGATGTAGTTTAATTATTATTTAATAAATTAAATACCGACTGTTCTTTTTTTAGTACTGTGGTATATCTACATATATTGTGATGCACCTAGTACATCCAGCAGGTGACGCTACCCGTTATTAGACCGCTATCTACTACGAGAGTGCGAATTCAAATGAAATATTTACAAATAATCTCAATATACGTTTACAAATTTACAAATAATCTCAATTTTATTGTAATAAATGAGATTATGAGGCATGCACTTTTGGATTTTCCAACTATTTTTTTTCACGGTTTTGCCGTAATTTATCCAAAGTTTAAGAGTGTACAACACAAACCGACTTTGGATTTAGATTCAGCGTATCAAAATACGTTAAAAAAAAGTTGATTTACATTAAGAAATTTTTTAAACTTCCCGCTAAGAAAATCGAATATTTTCAAAAATTGGGGTTATTGTTTTCACTCCGTTTTTCAAAAATAGAATTTTCATTAGATCTCGACGTTTTAAGGCCACAGGAAACTTCCCTGATGACCCTCACGATGTTGTGAACCGCTAATGTCAACCGCTTATAACTTTTGAACGACTCAGCCGATCGGAACCTACTAAAAGGTGATCTAAAGAGTTCTCTTAAACTTAGCTTTCCTGCAAATTTGAACCGATTCGGACTAATAGATTTTGAAAAAACTCAAGCAAAATAAGAAAAAAATTATTTTTGAAAGTGGCTTTTTTAGAATAACATTTAAACGGCTTTATCGATGAACTCCAAAAACTGATCCGCTCTTAAGCTTGAAAAACCACGTCGATCGCCGCTAATCCGGTCAATATTGGTTGATTCGTTCGGAAGATATCATGAATTAAAAAAAACCGAAAAAAGTGTTTTTTTTTTACATGACTTCGACATTTCTTTTCAAATCATTCTTGATGAAATCGAGTAATCATAAGATTTCAAGAAACCGCGGCAATCGCCGCCAAAAACGTGAAAATCGGTTGATTAGTTGAAGAGATAGCGTCGACGAAATAGCTGGAAACAAGTCTTTTTTTAACACAACTCCGGCATTTTTTTGAATAACTGTTAAGGTAGAATCCTCGCGACTTCCGTAGTCAAAAGTTTATGTTAAAGTGTATGGTACATATTACGGTGTGCCAAAATGTAACTTCCGTGGAGGACCTTTTAAAATTGGAAATTTGAGTTCCGCTTTTAACAGGGGCTGTGTTTGGGCGTTTCCTGAGATATTTTAAGCGTAAATGATTTATTTGATTTTCATAGAATTTTTTAGCAGAAGCTTAGTTTGGGTATATTCGTTAAAAATTCAAAATTTGGCCGGAAGTGCGATTAAAATCTGCTATTTTAATCGAGACGCGAATCGAAGATCGAGACGCGCCAGTGCTATGTCGAATAATTATAGATATCCGGTGACTTATCGATTAAGGGTAATTTTACCCTGTTACAACTGCATGAGCGTTAAAATATTTTATAGTGGTTCCACTGTAGTGTTTTGGACCAGCTGTAGACTAACCTTTGTTTTAATATATGCGTTTATTTATTTATTTACATATATTTATTCGGAAATATAATTACAATGACTGAAAAATTTTTGTCTGAAAAAAAATAATTGACAGTATTGTATTGTTCTTTCAGAGAAATCAGTAATTAAACTGTTTGTATTGATGTATTAACTGATTGTCAATTTTTCTATTTTTTATTATTTCATCTGACTATTATTTATATAACTTATGAAAGATTAATATATATTATTACATTAAAATTATTAACTTTTTTGAATTTTTAATAAATATCGAAAAATACTTATTTTCATAAAATAATCATTGTTATTTTTTTTTTAAATAAATATAATATTACACCTAACGTACATTAAGCTTTTCCAATTTTTCAGCGTATGCGCGTCTCATACTTCTTTCGCGGCTCACAAAACTTGCGTTGTTACCATAGCTTTATTAACGTATCTCTTCCTCGGCTAAAGTCTGGTAAATTTTTCATTACTTATTAATAAATATATCTGGAACTGTATGGTAATTTTCGATGAAACTATTTGTAAAAAATTGTTTAGTGGTTAGTTAACGCTACTCTAGTTTTTTAAAAAGATTCTAAGAAAAGTTTTTGAGATATAAAAAAACACGTGTGGCACTCGGGGACTGCCACGGTAAAGCTATTGCATAGCTTTTTTTATCAACTTATGCAATTATAATTATTTGTTTATTTTATTCATGCAGTATTAAGCTATTTTTTTTTCTTTGATATTAATTTAAGTTACACTTTTTGAGCGTGGTGACCGATAAGAAAACAAATTTTTTTCTTTTATTGAATAAATGAGAAGTTAATATTGTTCAAAATATTTTTATTATCTTACAATACATGTAGGTTATTCTGGAATTTTTATCATTGAAACTATAGGCTTATGGTAACTGAAATAAGAAACATAAGTTTGAGACTTGATATCCTCTAAATATCTGGAAAATACCGCATCAATGGTGGTCCCATATTTTGTTGTGGATTCTTGTGGATCATTATTCATTTTCAAATTCAATTTTTCCGAAAGAAAAGTTGTCAACCGCTCTGATTTTTTATCAGCGAAGTTGATGTTGAAATCGCCAGCCAAGATAAGTGGAAATTTATTACCATTTGTACCAAGTTTTTTCGACCCATCTTCAGTGTACTCCAGTAAAGTGCGATGAATAAAATGCTCTACCTCGTCTAAATTTGGATTCGGAGAAATGTAAATTGCTATCATGACTATGTGTAGGCCATTTCTAAGTTTGCATAAGCACGCACAAATATCTCCAATAAATGAGCGCCTAACATTAACATCGCTAACGTGTGCAATATTTATTTCAATATTCGGAGTCATAATATTAGTAACATTATTATTATTTTGGTAAATAGCTACCCCACCTTTTGGAACAGTACCTCGTTTGAATTGAACAATACAATTGAAATTAGGTATTTCAATCGGATTATCATCGGATTTCGCGCGATGAACATTTATATAAATATAAAATATGATATATACTTTAACTGTGCGGCATTAATGTGTATTACCTATACACAAAAAACAAAGGTACTAAATTAAGATCGCTCATTTTAATATCAAATATTTTTAGGTTATTTTTATAGCAGTATTATATATAAATTCAAAAAATACTGCATTTGTGATTATAATAAAATTTATGTATATAGAGTACTCACTCATTTTCTTTCACAATTTTTTCATCACTTTCTTCATTAATAAATGCACTTTGTTTATTCATATTCAAAACAATTTGTACACAAATTTTACGCGTACAGCTATTCACTGTTGTACATAGATGATAGATACCTATACAGTGTAGACTCTACACGCATACGTATAGTCGCATGCACACAAACACCGTGCCGAAGTCTACCGAACTGAAACGACGTTAGACGATTGTTAGATTTTTTTCGTTACGGAATTTCTTGGTTCGGTCGCCGCGCTCAAAGCCCGCGATAAAAGCTATGCAATAGCTTAAAAAAATTTTTGTAGGTAAACTTTTCGATATTTCGTATACCGTAATGTAGAAGAGCGTTCAAAACTCAAACTTTGAATTTAAATATCTCTGAAACTAGATGGTCAATAATTTTCAAATTGCGCCAATCGATGCAGAATTATATGAACATTGATCTGCCAAAATTTAAAACAAATCCTAAGCAAACCACTCTGGCAAAGGTACTACCTTAAATGGCTCTACCGATCAATTCCAAAAATAACTCAGCTATTAACATTAAAAAACCACGTCGATTGCCGACAAACCGGTCAAAATCGGTTTATTCGTTCGAGAAATATCGTGAACAAAAGAAAAACGAAAAAATTTTTTTTTCGGATTTAATCCGAAATTTCCAGTTTGATTAATTCAAACTCAAAAATTTGTTATGAGACTGAAAAAACTGCGTTGAGTGCTGCCAACCGCATGAAAATCGGTTTATTCATTCAAAAGTAATTGCGGTTTGAAAATTCATAGAATAGTGTTCTATGAAACTTCTATCAGACTTTTGAGCTCGAAGTGCTCAAAAACGTCATAACAGTGCAATTTTAAGTGCCTAGGTATGGAATTAGCGGGAAGTTACAGGGATGCTTTTCAAGGTCAACCGTTTTCCTTATTTATTAATTTGCATTATTGCAATTTTTTAGCCGTTTCTAGTGGTTTTTTGTAAATTACGCTAGTTTGGGAGGCATAAGGAGTTAAATAATATTCATATTTGGATTTAGCGCATTGAAATATATGAAGAATATAATTGGTTGACGTCGAAAATGATTTTTTCGCTGAAACAACTGCATTTTTTAGCCACTTTTGGCGATTTTTCGCAATTTACTCTAACTTGGGAGGCTTGACAGGCTGAATGATGACTGAATTTAGATTTAATACATCGAAATATATAAAGGACGTACTTGATTAAAGTCGAAAAAAAATTTTAAGCACCATGGACACGCCACGCGTAAAGACCGTCGAGATGATAATTATTTGCAGCGTGGCTCTGTATTGTCACGTGGCTCGCCCAAGGTACGTAAATAACTAGTTCTCTTGCACGAGTGCATTTTTTTGCAATTTTTGGTGGTTTTTTGCAAATTATTTACAATTTTGGGGAATTTCGGGCTAAGCCGACTACAAATTTAGATTTAGCGCATAAAAATACATAACTCTAGGTAGGTCTAGTAAAATGTAAGAAACACTTTTTTTTTGTTTCCAGGTGTAATTATTAGTTATTAACTACTTGTTAGGGTAATTAGTTTTAAACGATTATTTGTTTTTTCGTTCGTCTATTAAAATATTATTCTATGTACTGAAGAAAAATTCCCTTTTAGTTTGATCTCGTAATTTAATTGTATAATTGTAAACTCTATAATTTTACATTGCTCCATATATCATGTATAATTATTCATAACTTTAATATATATTTATGCATAATTTCATAAATATCCATATATGTAGGACTTGGAAAATATCTGAGACTTTTTTTTTGTGCACTCATAAGATAAATTTATGAGAAAAATTCTGAGTCATTGATTGAAGTAGTTGATTATCATAAAATTGGAAAAGTAAAGATCATGTAAAACTTACAACTACGGAAAATAAATTGATAAAGGAGGATAATCTCAAGAGTTGAAAATTCAAAATTTATGCAGAACCTTGAATTTTCGATGAATGTTGTATACATGAAATTTATAAGGCAATAAAAAGTACTAATCGTACTAAAGTGATCAATTAATCTACTAAAAGTTGATAAATATATTATCGACAAAACTAAATATTTAAATCTTCAGTTAAAACAAGTAAGAGTTGTAACTTATAAATTTTTTAAACTTACTCCAACATATAAGGCCACGGCTTTTTCTTGCCCTCCAGACTTGATCGGATATGATCATGCGTGAACAGGCATGACTCTACATAAACAAGCATGAACAATTATGGCAATACATCAACAGGCCTGATCACGCTTGAACATATTTAACGATTCAGATATAATCTGGCATAATCACACAGAAAGAGAAATGACCACCCTTAAACAAGCACGACCATGCATGATCAGGGAAAACTTTAGGTTTTTAATATTACTGAACTTGTTTTTTTTTTTTTTTTTTTTTTTTTTTTTTTTTACAGAAAAATGCAATCAAACGACTCATACGTGATTGATCCATTACCATTCAGCTGCATCGAAGAAGTTAATACTAATTACGAAGGAATTTATAACCACGTTATAAATGACGTTAATTATGAGGTAATTTACATGGGTATACACTATTTTAGTAATAGAAATCGATTTATTCAATTGTTACGTTCCCAAATTTTGGGTGTAATTAATTTTTAAATTTATATAATTTATTTAAGTCCAGATTTTGACCTCGTTAGGATGTCAATAGACTCCAGGTGGGTCATGTCACTGATTTCTCCGCGAAGTACTTTATTTTATATAATTTAATAATTCAGATTTTTAATTTATTTATAAAATATATATTTTAATATTTTACTTTTGTTTTACCTGCCTACAGGTAGGTAATGGGTAGAGTGCCTGGACGCTGGCTAGCGCTCTGGGTGATTTCACCAGGGTGAGAACAGTTAATAAGCGCTCTCAACCCTGGGTGAAGGTTTTAATAAGTATCCATTTTAATTGATTAACAATTAAATAGGTTTATTAAAAAGGAATTGGCAGGTTCAGCCTCGGACCAGCAGAGATTGCTCCTCTGCTAAGTCCTCGGACTGACTGCTCCAAATGAAGTCTGAAGACAGAATGTATGTTACAATAATAATTACAATGAGTTTTATAAGAATTTTTAGCGACGTTGCATCTCAGGTTACCCTATGTGAACATCAACGCAGTCCAAATCCCACAACGTAGACTGTTTAGTCTACTGGGCTGCGTTGACGTTCCAGAAATCTCTTATCTCGAGGTGTTTCCGTTACGAAATACCTCGGGTAATAATTAATTAATTAAAATATCAATTAATTGATTTAAATATAATTTAAAATTTGCGAGAACGTAACACAATATTCAGAAACATCCTATTATAATACAGTCAGTTTAAGTAATATACTTAAACGAAATAGGTTAATTACACCGGTAGACAAAAAAAGGTGGTTTGTATATATGACCGTATCCACCTGCGGTAGTGTATTTCGATGCGCTATGATCGAAATTTGTGGTTGGTTTGGGCCATGCGTCTTTCAAAGTTAGAGTAAATCTCAAAAAACCGTTAAAAATGACAAATAATTGCGAAAAAATGCAGACTGTTAAAAATTTCGGTGTAAAAATGGACCCGGAACACTACCTGGTCGTGTAATGTGAAATAACGGTGTACAATTCTCTTAGATTCGATGAAAATTTTTCATCGATCTAATTTTAACAAGGTGTAATATTAGACATTTATGTAGCGGCATGATGGCCGAACGGGCTAAGTCATTATCCCGTTAGTTTGTTCGCACATCATGTCGTGATGCGAGGGTTCGAGTCCCGACGGTTGTGCGAATAGTTCCAACACCAACCGTCGGGGTTCGCTCCGGTAGCCGAACTGTACTGGCATAGGTTTTCTCTGTGATTTCCCCATCACCACTATTCCAACAACCGATAGAAAGGGGTGAGCAATAGGGTAAATGCAGTATAAAAAGCACAAGTCGGTCCACAGCCGCGTGATAATTGTTACGTCCCCACCAGCATTCGCAGATGTCTCTGATAGCAAATACGCGCGCTAAATTAAACTCTAACAATTGTACAATAATTTCATAAACATTCATTTTTTTATAAATATAATGTTCAATGATAAGTAAAGAATTCCAAATGTTAAACATTAAATACTAAATATAGAAATAGAAAATGATATGAAAAGTGAAACTCAGCCAACACCTGAGTAAACAAAATATTTTTAAGTTTACATTAACATTTTCTCACGAAGAATTTTAATGGTAAATGATTCATTTTGTAAGACAACTAGCGTGGAGTACATAAGTATATTCGAGAACGTTCGAGGAATATCCTAAATAAGTAATGATAACGAACGCCTGTGTGTCCTGGACTCCGGAGTTGAGTCAGCGCGGATCATCCGAGTCGGACTCGGAAATGCCACGCATATCAACTCAGGAGAATAGGACATTCGGGGCCTGATACGCAGCCCTACTCCCCTCAGGGCGCGGCCCTTCAACGGGGATATAAGCTGGGTGCACGGGTAGTTCGCGGCTTGTCTTTTTGCTACGGCTTCTTAATCTTAACGTCTCACACTTAAGGCTCTTCATAATTTATACTTGTTGTGAGACTATTAATTACGGTTACGAAACACTATTACGTACTTGAGTTGTCAAATCATATTCATTAAACGTGTATTTTAAACAGTTAAATAAAGTTATTTATTAATTAAATTCACCAAAGCTAGTTATTTCGGAGTTAATTCGAGAACCTTCTACTTACGACTCTGGAGGTCGTAACATCTTTATCTCCAGCTCTAGATGTTCTACCGTCTACCTACAAACCTGTGAGGAAACCGGGACGTAACAACTAGTAATATAAATAAATTGGTGGCAGCGAACGGATTCGAATACGCTCCGAAGAAACTGGCGAAAATTTTTTTTTCCTTTGCGGAAAAATTAACTCAACATCATCCAGAGATCTCCAGCAAACACGTCACAAAAATCAGAACATTTTTTTTTTACCTCAAACGAGTGAGTAAACTACAAAAGTGAAAACAAGTGCTTACAAAACAACTCTAAAATTAACAAAATTTTTTTAATACACTTAATTCAAAAATTAACTAAACAGTGATTTTTTTCTAAAAACGCAAAAATTTTTTTTCCGGAATTAAAAAGAAGAGAAATTCAAAATTAAATATCAAAAAGATTAACGAAAAATTAATTAACAAAATTTTTAATAAATTAACAAAATTTTTATCGTACACACATAAAAACGATAAAATTAAATTAAATTAAAAGTGCAACAAAATTCATCGAACATCAAGAAGAAGCCATTAACATCGAAGTACAGCCTTGACCTACGACAACACTTACCAGCCAACGCTCAAGAACCAAAGAAGATAAGCCGACAACCATCAGCCCAACCGGAGACGAGAACCTCAATAATTACTTTTAAGTAGTAAGTCATATATTTTTCTGAATATTTGTTTCTCGTCAATTTAAAAATAGTATTGTTATTTAAAAATTTTTTTTAACTCGATTATCGTTCAAAATTTTTTCCTTTCTCTCGCTCGTAAATTTTTTTTTAATTTCTCAAAATGACTAAAGATATCGAAGCTATGGAAACAACTATGACAGAAAACACGGGAAAAATACAAGCCCTCGAACAACAAATTCAAGAATTATTAGCAGAGAGAGAGGAAATGAAAAATAATTTTGAGAGAAATTGTCAACAATTAATTAACGAAAGTTTACGAACTTTTCAAAATAATCTAAATCCACAAATTGCTAACCCTCAAGTTTTTCCAAATAACGGTACCCCAAATTTAAATAAATTTGATTATTTTCTTAAAACCATCCCCGAATTTGACGGAACGACAGTACAAGTAGAATCATTTACAAAAGTATGCACAGACGCAAAAGCTTTTATTCGCGAAGTAGACGAAAAAGTGTTAGTTAGATTATTAATCTCAAAATGTAAGGGCGGACCTTTAGCTAGATTATTAAATGCAGATATAAATACAGTAGAACAATTAATTGCGTTCCTAAATTTAAATTATCGTAGAAGCAAACAAGTATCTGTGTGGCTGAGCGAATTTAACCAATTTAAACAAAAACCGAACGAACGCGTTATGGATTTTTATTTCAGAATAGACGAACATTTAAGAAAAACATTATCAGAAATAGAAGACTCAGCGTGCATAAATAGTAACGAAAAAAGAGTACTAGCATCGGAAATTTGCTATTCAGACGTTTTTATCCGGATTATTCCCACAGATAGCAATATACCTGCGTCAAGTAGAATACGTTGATCTTCAGACCGCTGCTAAAGCAGCATCAGACACAGAAAAGAATTTAGAATCGATGAGTAATATAAATAATATGTTTAAAACAATTAACAATACGGACTGTCACGCCATACAAAATAATCAAACTAACAACACAATAAAAAGTCCACAAGATATTAATCAAAATGATCAAACAAATTCAAACGGGACAAATAAATACTGCGATTTTTGTAAGAGAAATAATCATAATAGAGAAGAATGCAGATTCTTAAAGAACCCAAAACCTAGAAGTTACGGTAATAACAACAATAATTGTAATTATTACAACAAATATAATCATAAAAACAATACTAGTTATAACGGTAATTATAACAAAAATGGTGTACCAAATAATAATAATAATAAAAATAAAATCCAATGTAATTACTGTAAGAATTTCGGGCACATAAAAAAGGCTTGTCGTAAAAAGAGTTATGACATAGGTAAACAGGTAGGACTAAAGGCGGCACAAATAAGCCAGGGAAACGGACAAACGTTTCCCCTTCCAGGCACTTCAAGGGGAAACGCGTTGACCCAGCAGTGCCAGAGCCAGAACTAAAAATAAGAATACCCTCAAAAACATATTTTGTAGGCGCAATGTCATCGGATTACAAGCCTACATCCATTATGATCAAATCAAAAGATATAATTTCGACTTACGGGAAAGTTTTATCAGATACTGGGTGTAATTTAAACTTAATCAAATATGGCGAAGTCAAAAATAATAATTTAATCGATGACTCATTTTGTTACAATTTAAACGGAGTTTCAGAAGCTATTACACTCGGTAGAGTACAAATTCAAATTTTTAATAAAAACACATGGTTCATGTAATCTCAGATAATTTTCCTTTAGATTACACAGACATAATCGGTATGGAATTTTTACGCGAACAAGGCGGCATAATCGATTTAGTTCGAAATACAGTAACTTTCACAAAATTAAATAATTTAGAAATCGCATTAATAGAAGAACAATATTTTGTCTTAAAAGCTCGAACTAAAACAGCAATGTTTGTCCGAGTAGATAACAATCTTAATGAAGGATACGTGCCTCGTATAGACTTAGGTGACGGTGTTTTTGCTGGTGAAGCAATGATTAGTAATCGTAATGGTATAGCTCATTTGTATGCAATAAATACTCTTAGTGAAGATGTCAAAGTAAAAGTGCCAATAATCTCCTTGTATCCTTTTGAAACAAGTGAAGAAGGTAGCACTTCCTTATCGCAAGATGAAACAGATCAACAAGATAACAAAAGTACCAGGGCCCGGGAAAATCGCGTTGATAATGTATTAAGTCTCTTGCGTTTAGAACATCTGAATGACGAAGAGCGTAAAGAAATAAGTTCACTCGTTGAAAAATATGCTGACCTCTTTAGCATTCCGGGAGAAAATTTGCAGGCAACATCCGTAGCTTCACATACCAATTTGAAAGATTAGCAGAACGATTACATAAAGCCAATTTAAGTTTTCAACCCGATAAATGCGAATTTTTGAGAAAAGAAGTCATTTATTTAGGTCATCTCATTTCTGCCGACGGTGTCAAACCTGACCCCGAGAAAATTAGAGCAATTAAAGAATATAAAAAACCTATTAGTACCACACAAGTAAGAGAATTTCTCGGACTTGCTAGTTATTATCGGCGTTTCATAAAAGACTTTGCAAAAATAGCTAAGCCATTATCGGACCTTACAAGTAAAAACGCAAAATTTATCTGGACTCCTGAACACCAGGAAGTATTTGAAACTTTACGCGAAAAACTATGTACAGCTCCGATACTGCAATATCCAGATTTTTCAAAACCTTTTATTTTAACGACCGATGCATCTAACTACGCAGTTGGGGCAATTCTTTCTCAGGGTAAAATAGGTGAAGATAAAATAGTAGCAGCAGCCTCTCGTGTACTAAATAAACACGAGAAAAATTACTCTACGACAGAAAAAGAGATGGTTGCAGCTCTATTCGGTATGAAAACTTTTAGGCCCTATATTTACGGTAAAGAATATACTCTCGTCACCGATCACAGACCTCTAGTATGGGTAAACTCAATGAATGACCCGACATCTCGTGTGATGAGGTGGAGAGAACGACTTAAAGAATTTGAATACACGGTATTATATAAAGCGGGTAGGAAAAATACAAATGCCGACGCCTTGTCTCGTAATCCCGTATCAGAAAAACGCGAAGCATATCCAATAAAATTTAAATGGCGACCCACGGGCAAACCGGGAATTGCAAGACTCAGAACAACCGATACGTCAGGCTCTGAGATCAAAATTACAAAAAAACGGAAAGTGGCTATCCACTCAGAAAAAGATAATCCAGACAAAAATTCAAAAATAAATCCTAAAGATAAAAATCAATTTTCAAAAGTTAATGCTAATTCAATCGACGGGGTTAGTATTATGAATTCAAAAATTTTACCGGAGGCTAGTACTCTGGCGGCGGGGTTATGCAACTCAGTCGAAAGGACCTCATTTACTGGCAAAAAGAACCAGGAGGCTAATAAAATCGCGGTTTCACCTGATGAAAGCACTCAGGCGGCGGAGTTAAACGACTCAGTCGAAAGGCAAAATTCTGACAAAACGAAGCAGATGGCTAATAAAATCGTGGTTTCACCTGATGAAAGCACTCAGGCGGCGGAGCTAAACGACTCGGTCGAAAGGCAAAAATCTGACGATACGAAGCAGATAGCTAATAAATTCGTTCATAAAAATTCAAATAAAAATTATTCTCCTGACACAGATAATCAGGCGGTTGAGCCATGGGCCTCAGTCGAAATACCTTCGGAAAGACGCGATGGAAATAGGAGTAGCTACCCTGTAAATCAACGGTCATTTTCAAAGGGAACAAATAAAGTTAGGATAAGTGGAAACACCGACCAAAACGAAAAACGGTATATTCCCTACCCTATCGATAAATCGAAATCCAAACACAAAAATTTAGATTCGGATTCAAAAATAACAAATACGAATGAAAACATAAATTCAAAATTAAATTTAGCAAATACTGATCACAAAATGAATTCAGTTAAAAATAAAAATTCATCAAATAATAATAATCAAAATGATAAATCAAATAATGATTTAAAATCATCAAATACAGAAAATAAATTTACCACAATAGGTAATGTAAGTAAATTACCTGACTATTCTGATGAATCAGTATCGGGTAACAAAATTGACGCATTAACGCTAAGAAAGAAACTCATTAGAAATAATGAAGTTTTATTATCAGACGAAGAATCAGACATGACTGACTTCGACTTATCATACATAAATAAAGATTCAAATAAATCTTCAAATAAAATTAATTCACAAAATCAAAATCTATTATCCAAAAATTCCCAAATACAAAAATCCAAAAATACAAAAATCACAGAACCTACATTACCACCTACAGAAAATACAGACATATCAACGATATCTACACAATTTACTCCAAACGTACATACAAAAATCAAAGATAATAAATTCAAAAATAGATTTATTCCTCTTCAATATAAGAGAACATAAAGGTTCGCGGATTTTACACCGTCTCCAATATTTCGTACGCGTAAAAGAATTAATAAAAATATTAGCAAAACAACGTTTAGAGTTATCGACAGTTCAGATGATGAATCGAATACTGAAGAATCGGAAATAATAGACTCAAAAATATATTCAAGTCATTCAAATGACATTAGTTCAGAATCCCCTATAGAAACAATCCTCAGATTCGGTAGAATCTGGCGCCAAGTTCCGTTCATCCGTAGGAGACGGGGCGACAGACTACCTAATGAGTTTTCTCGTAGCACAGTTGAATTTATCGTTCTGTCTCTGTCTATAATGTTAATTTACTAGCACTAACTATAGCGCGCGACGATTTTGGGATCTGAAGAAATTTTTATATGGAGAATCGAGACCGCCAGAGACTATGAAAATTTATAATGTATAGAAATCCATCTAAAGATGAGAAAACTACAGCGTAAAAATGAAATCATTGTTTAGTGTTATTTCCACTAGGCAGCGCAAGTGATTTATTTTTACATAAATTGTAGTTCACATATTATATGCAGTAGTATCAAAAGCGACTGCATGGCTCCACCTTGTAGTCAAATATATCACTATAAACCAAACCAGACTCATAATACATGAAATTACCAATTTTAATTTTGTTTATCATTATAATAATAATATAATAGTAATTGTTGTTATTATAAATTACAAAATATTTATTTATATTTTCTTTCTTTATCTAGCAATTTATTTATTAATATATATATATATATATATATATATATATATATATATATATATATATATATATATATATATATATATATACTGTATGATATAGTAAATAATGACAATGTGTGATAAGTGGCCATTAAGAGGCAATTTTGCGGCTCCACCTCGTGGATGAATCAGTAACTAATTATGATGAATAGTGCTAAAGGTACGGCTACTGGGAGATACGGACCTGTTAACGAATCCGTTTCCGTTGTCCGACGGACCGTTGATTTCAAATTGATAATCTATAATGATATAGATTTTCATGTAAATTTCTGTAAGGGTAAACAATATGAGGGTTAACCGCGGAAGTGTTTATTATGTTGTCATCATTATTAACGTACTATTGTTTAACTCACTATTGTTTGAATATTCACGGCGTAAACACGTAAGTTAATTTTATTTATATCTTTTTAAGTAATTTTTTTGTAATTAGTTAATTAAAAAAATTAAATAATATTATTTATGCTGTAAATAAAAAATGAAATTATTTAAATTTAAATTAAATATTATAAGTTAAATAAGTTTCCACTTATATATATATATAATTAAATATTAATAAAAAAAAATTTTTTTTTTTCAGCACAATGGACCGGCCATATTTAAGCGTTGGTGAGTTTTTATTTTTTTTTAATTATTTATAGATAGAGTTAAAACCAATAAGAATATATAAATAAAATATATTTTGTTATTGGGATTAAATTAAACTTTATCTGTAAATAACTGCAATAAAAAAAAATTCTATTGAAAATAAAAAAATAAATCATCTCCTGGAAATTATTTAATCATATATATCTATATATATATATATATATATATATATATATATATATATATATATATATATATATATATATATATATATATATATATATATATATATATATATATATATATATATAGGTTAAAAAATCAACTATTTTTTTTTACAATTAATACGGAAAAATGGGTTACTAGGCACCTTAAAAAAATTCTCACCAAATATGAACTCTTAATTTTAATAGGAAGATCCTCCGCGTCGCAATTTTTCATTTTTTCTCAGTCCAATAGAAAAAAATTCATTCCTCATCATTAATTGGTCGTACAGAAAAAACTTTTTAAGAATTTTGTAGGAAATTTAATGCTCTACAAAAAAGGTATCTTATATTTTTTCCGTAAACCTCACCATTTCACTAATATTGAAGATTTAAGATTGATTATTTTAAATCAAATGTCACTTTTGTTTATGAATTTTATAACTCGACAAGAAATGGCTATTATTGAATGGGCAATAGAAATTTTTGTAGCAAATTAACTGCTCTATAAAAATGGTATCTTATGTTTTGGCGATTAAATTAATCGTTCAAAAGATATTCATCATCAAACTTTCATGTATATCGATTTTAAGAGTTTTTGATTAAATAATCGAAAAATTTCAATTTAATCTATCAGTTTTGAGAAAATTTACACGAAAAAAATTTTTTTCATCAACTGAGAAACTTCAAAATGTTTTTCAAGCTTTTTTTATGTGTAAGTATTTTTATCTACATTTAAAAAAATAAATTGTACATTATTTATCGCTTAGTTAATAATTTATCAATAAAAAAGCAAAGTTTTCATTATAAATATATTATGATTTCAGTTTTAGAGAAAAAATCTCCAATTAGTTATAAGAAAGTTTTTATTTCAATTTTCAACTGAGCTATTTATTTTCAAACAATTTTTTGTTGCAAGTAGGGTAGTTTTTCGATGCTCTTTCACAACTTGCAATAAAAATTGAAATTGCTCTTCGTCTTTCGTTAAGCATTGGTTATATTCACTTACTAATGCGACACCTCGCTCTGCCACATCATTAACAACTTTCAATTGTGCGAAAAATTCTTTATTTTTATTATAACTCTCATCAGTAGACCATAAATCAATATTTTTGTCAAGTAAATCATACGGCAGATCAAAGATCTGAAAAAGTTTTAATGACTTCTTAGAAACAAAGTCACTTATATTTTTTGCAGAATTAAATGTAAATTTTTTCTATCAATAATAAATCTTCTTGCTTTAGAATCTGTACCTTCGCGAGTCTTAACAGCTTCGACAATATTCTTCTTTATGTTTAATGGAACGGTATCATCAAAAAGTGATAAAATAGCAAGTTCATCACTTAAGTACCAGAAATGTGAAGTCATTTTTTCACATGTAGCCAAGGAAATTAAAGAATTAATTTTACTGTACTCAATTAAATTTTTCATAAACTCTAAGTCGTGATTAGCAGCAGAAGTCGCAGAAGTTGATGAAAACCAAGCTTTTACATACACCATAACTATGAAAATACAAAATTGTCAAAGAC
This sequence comes from Cotesia typhae, assembly GCF_013202065.1. NCBI lineage: Eukaryota > Metazoa > Arthropoda > Insecta > Hymenoptera > Braconidae > Cotesia > Cotesia typhae. The sequence continues at coordinate 2,485,565 of NW_027423780.1, read as the reverse complement.
CATCCAATTCTTTCTTAGAAAGGTCAAATTCATCTCTAAAAATAAACATTTTTAGGCAATAAATTGCCTTTGCCATCCATCTTGCATGATGAACTGCACCAGGACGCTTGAAGAAAACTTGCTCTCGTGGCATTTCTCCCAGAAAAATTAATGACAATTCCAATATTTCTTTATAGTCATCTCGGGGTTGCGATAACTACCAAAAGTAATCAATTATTCGTAAAAAATCAAAAATTATCCTCTACACTTAAAATTGTATTTAAATAATACCTGTAAGTATCGCTTAATAAATGAAGATAGATTATTTTTTCATTCGTAATAATATTAGCAACAATACTATCTTCAACACCAGATTTATACTTCGTTTTATCGAATGTGTCCCAAAATTTTTGAATCTGCCAAATATTGGAACATTTGGTCCGGATGATACTGGCCAATAGACTTCGAATGCACTCCTTAAAATGATCTCATAAATATGATGGCGACATGGTAACCAAATTAATTCTTTTCCTAAGGCCTTTTCAATTTCTTTACATGTACCATGATGGATTCCTGTATAGTAAAAATAGATAATTACACTGAAGTTCTGTATTTAATAAAAATTGTAACGCATATTTAAAATCTATAAATAAATAAAGAATTATAACTAATGGGCACGTGTCGAAAATTTAATTAATGTATGAAAACAATTCAACTAGAATGATGAAAATAAAATTTTCTTTTGAATATTTTATCATTGATTAGTTACCCGTATTAACCGCAGTCGTGTCAAAACACATCGCCTTGATGTAACTAATAATACCCCATTGATTTAACGTTGACAAGATGGTTGCTGTTTGATTTTCTGCCGATCCACTATTCATTTTTGGAACTCCAAGTAACTGCTCAGTACCAAAAGCAGTCAAAATAATCGGTAATCGATCCACAAATTTCGATTCAGAAATGTCATTCAGTATTTTCCCATCCCAATGCACGACATATTTATCATGAGCTTTGAAGTTATCTTTTAGTCCTATAGCAATGTCTTTTCGTAAGAGCATGCGAGTTCGTTGAATTTCGATAACTAAGAGTTGTATCTTCTACATTAACACCAACACTTGATAGAACTGGAGCAATAATGAACATCGCATTTCTACTACTAACATTAGCTCTGTCGAGTGCTGAGATAAGCTCTGGAGTTAGAATATTTATTTTTGCTCGTGTTGTCGGTATTTGAGGCACATACTCTAAATCTGAACCGAAATTTGTAGCTTGACTTAATGTAAGGGTTGAAGATGACTCTGATTCCTCACTTCGAACAATCTCATGGCTGGTTGAGGGTTGATTCAAATCTAAAATAAGCGTTGTTATTTGATTAATGGAAGCAAAAATATGGAACTCATTCATTTTGACATCAAATAAGGAACACAAAGAGTTTTTTATTTATCATCTACGAACATATTGACATTTATGATATAATTAATTAGAAAAACAATAATATACTTTATTATTCATAATTTATAATCAATTTAATTTATTTTCAATTCTGATTAAAATTTATAATAATTAAATGTTGTAAATACTCACGACTTTCATCTACTTCCATCGTATTCATAGTACTGTTTAATTTATTTGGGTTATTTGAAAGAATTTCTTTCCCGGTATCACTTTTTTGATTTGAATATAGTTCACGAATATCATTATCAAGCAGTTTTATTGATTTATGATCTACAATATCAAATAATGCTTTGATTTCATTCTGAAATATTATTAGTATTACATTTTTGTTTTGGGCTGATGATTTTTTTCGCACAAAAGATTTTTGCAATTTCAACCATCGGTTATGATAGCGAAGAATTTTTTGTATTACATTAGTTGATCCACTAGTCGGAATCTGGTTGTTTTTCCATAGTTCAATAACTTGATCAGTTGCATTTTTAGCACTTTGTTTGATAGAACATTTTAACACTTTGAGCTGATAAAAAAAAACACTCATAACCTCTTTCACTGTTGGCAACTTACGTTCTGAAATTTTTTGCATGGGTTTTCCGATTAAATGAATTTCCTTATCCATATTTTCGATAAATATATAAATTTATGTAGTGACCGCAAAATTTGTAAATATTTAATCGTTTTATCACATATACAAGATCATAACTTGTGGAAACACTAGAAATGCTGTAGAAAATGTAAACAAATAAAAACAATATAACTATAAAGAAAAATGTAGGTGGCGCTAGTTCATAAGGAAACAGAGTAAATACAATACAAAACAAAAATTCTCTACAGAAGAAATTTTCCCAAGGACAATATACAGCTGTAGTGGAAAAATTTTTAAGACGTTTTGAAGACGTTATAAAAAAACAACATGATCGTGATTTCTAATGATGAAAAATAAAAAGTTTGGAATTATTGAATAAAAATTTTGAAAACAAAATTCAAATAATACTTACATTAAAGACAAAAAATGAAATTTTCTCAAAACTGATATATTAAATTGAAATTTTTCGATTATTTAATCAAAAACTATTAAAATCGATATACATGAAAGTTTGATGATGAATATCTTTTGAACGATTAATTTAATCGCCAAAACATAAGATACCATTTTTATAGAGCAGTTAATTTGCTACAAAAATTTCTATTGCCCATTCAATAATAGCCATTTCTTGTCGAGTTATAAAATTCATAAACAAAAGTGACATTTGATTTAAAATAATCAATCTTAAATCTTCAATATTAGTGAAATGGTGAGGTTTACGGAAAAAATATAAGATACCTTTTTTGTAGAGCATTAAATTTCCTACAAAATTCTTAAAAAAGTTTTTTCTGTACGACCAATTAATGATGAGGAATGAATTTTTTTCTATTGGACTGAGAAAAAAATGAAAAATTGCGACGCGGAGGATCTTCCTATTAAAATTAAGAGTTCATATTTGGTGAGAATTTTTTTAAGGTGCCTAGTAACCCATTTTTCCGTATTAATTGTAAAAAAAAAAATAGTTGATTTTTTTAACCCACCCTAATATATATATATATGATTAAATAATTTCCAGGAGATGATTTATTTTTTTATTTTCAATAGAATTTTTTTTTTTATTTCAGTTATTTACAGATAAAGTTTAATCCCAATAACAAAATATATTTTATTAATAATTTGTTATTGGTTTTAAGTTTATATAAATATATATAATTAGAATCAAGTAAAAAATAGTCATTAGGGTTAATTATTATTTTTTTTTAATTAATTCTAACTAATTTTTTTTTTTTTTTTTTTTTCAGAAGAAGCTGAAGATTTGGCAAGAGCGCATCAGGCTGCTACTGTGGCGGCAGAAGCTTATCAAAGGAAGATGGCGGAATATAACCACCGTCATTTTCCTTTGCTGCCGCCAGTCCAGAATTATAATTATCATCAGCAGCAGCCGCATCAAGACCTACAACAACAACAACAACACCAGCGTCCAGAACAACAACTAGTACAACAACATCATCAAGTACAACAACATCAACAAGTACAACAACAACAAGTACAACAACAACATCAACAAGTACAACGACAACAACAACAAGTACAACAACAACAACAACAAGTACAACAACAACAACAACAAGTACAACAACAACAACAACAAGTACAACAACAACAACAACAACAACAACAAGTCCAACAACAACATCAACAAAATCAACATATACAGCAACAACATCAACAAGTACAACAACAACAACAAGAAGTACAACAGCATGGTGATAAACAGCAAATACAACAACAACGAGGTAAATTTCTATTGTGAATTGTTGTAATAATTAATAATTTGTTCAAAAACAATGTATTTTAATTTTTTTTTTTTTTAGTTACACGCCATTTTCCTGGCTCAAACCGGCCTTCTTCGGCACAGTATCGTGCCAATCAGGAAAGCCGTGGGAGGGTCCTTAGAAGAGGGCGGGGTAACGCTTGGGAGCACGGAGAGGACGGGGTGGACGAAGTCGGGCATCACAACGGATGATAAACATCTATTATTATTAATTTTTAAATAAAATAACTTTTTTAATTTTTAAATAAAAAAAAAAATAAAATTGGTCTCAATTTTTTTAAATATTCCTTAAGGACGTTCATCCGATAATCCTGTATACATTCGAATTTTTTAAAATAGTCCTTGCGGTGCTAATTTTGAAAATATGAGCAATTTAAAATCGTACATTTAATATGTATTCCCTATTCTAACTTTAGTTAGAGTGAACATTATATTAAATACCAACCATACTTTTCTTAGGATTTCTTTTAAAAACTAAGAATATTTAATTGAAGTTATAACAAGTATTTTTTATCAATAATAACATAAACGAGCGGGCATCATTTTTTTATAAAAAATTTTTAAAGTTAGCGACTTTCGATATTTTACGTGAGTGGAAGTAAGTGAGCAATAGTCTGTAAAGAGGGACAGCACCAGCGTGTGAGAAAGAAACCAATAGCCATAAACTATTGGTGTCTTTTTCTAGGCGATGAACCGCCTTAATTCCTTATTTTCTATGATAGAGCCATTTGATTGCTTGCAACCACTTACTTTCATACATCATTACTATAGTATCGTAGGAATTTTAAATTATCGCGCTATTTATTGGCAGCGCCACCTGATTGATTGTGACTTCTTACACACATTATTATTATGTTAGAAATTTCAAATTTTCGCTCCACTTATTAGTAGTGCCATCTGATTGCTCACGACTATTTCATACCAGACTTAGCTCTATGATCGCAGAGTCAGAATCGTTCAGAGCCCTCTAACTTCATCAGTTCTTATGACTAAATTATGTTTGCTTATTTCTCGATATTGATTGATATAGTTTGTTGACAGATGGAATTAACCCTAATAAACATCGTGTTCATTTTGTTACTTTTATTAACAAAGTAATATAAATCTATCAGCGACACATCGGTTTATTTTAGTTGGTAATTTTAAATAAATTTTTTTTTATTTTATATATATTATAGTTATAAATAATATATATAATAATAATACATATATATATATATATATATATATATATATATATATATATATATATATATATATATATATATATATATATATTTTTGTTTTGTGGGTGTTGGTTATTAAAGTAATTTTTACACTTTTCAGTACATAAATATATATATATATATATATATATATACATATATTTTTTTTTTCTTATTTATTTAAATAATTGCAATTGTATGCACAAAATTTTATTTTGAATTTTATTAAAAAAAAATTTCATTTCAGAATTTAAAATAAGCTCTTTTCAGATTGGATACGAGTCTTTTTATTTATCTTATAGTAAAGAAATATTGAGATCTAACTTTTATTCATATTTGTGTATATTTTATTTACTAACGTAAATATAATTGTGTGCATATAGTTATATTTTCTTCGCTTTTATTAAATTAATATATCTTTAATTGTTTAATTACTTTTATAATAGTTAACCTTATTTAAATACAGTCTGCATTGCGGCTAAAAAATTATAAGTACAGTCTGCTTTGCGGCTAAACATTATATGTACAGTCTGCATTGCGGCTGAATTCAAAAATAAAAATCATAAATATTTTATACATACAGTCTTTTTTGTGTCTAAAAAAACTGTATAATACATAAATTTCCTGTGTACCTTAATCATAAATTAAAGAATTATTAATGTTAAAATTTTTGTATTCTTATATTTGATTTAACCTTCTTCTGTTTAAATTAGTTAAATAGTTATATAAACATTAACCTACAAAAATGTCTCAATCTTGTAAAGTAAATTTATCGACTATTGCCAATAATGAAATGTTGGAAGATGATCATATAGATTATTTTGCCCATCTTCTTCACAGGCAGTTTAATTATGCTGTACGAGAATGTTGGTATGTTCAAATTCTAGATGCACTTTGCGAATTGGATACTAATAAAGAACATATACAAATATTGCATAGCAATAATGCAGAGTATGTTTTTGATGGGAACCACAGACATGACAATGGTGGTCATTGGGTCTGCAGTTATTATGATACAAAAAAAATTTATATTTTTGATTCGCTAAATGAAAAAAAAATTCACAAAAATCATAAAGATTTTTTAAGTAAATTATACCCTAATTTTATATTTAATAAAAATACAGTTGAATTTCCTGATGTTCAAAATCAGCCAAATGGTATTGATTGTGGAGTATATGCAATTGCATTCGCGACCTCCTTAGCCTTAGGAGAGTGGCCAATAGAATCATCATTTTGCTATGATCATGACCAAATGCGTAACCATTTAATCACACTATTCAATAATGGCATTATCAAGAGTTTTCCAAAATTATCTAATGATAATAAGAAAACTTTAACAAAAAATTTGTCAACAGTCATAAAAGAAGAAAATATAGTTACTGGTACTACTACTAATAATGTGTTTCTAATTAATGAAATTAAAAATGTTGGCCATAAATTAAATAAAGAAGTAATAAAACCTATAGTTATTCAAACTAATGAGTTATCAAACAACGAACGCAAAAGAATAATAATTCAACCAATAGCATTCAATAATTCCGTTCTCAAGGATAAAATTGGAATTAAAACCAGTAAAAACATAATAAAAAATAACGGTTCATCATCAACTAGTCAAAAAAAGAGAAAAATTGAAACCATAACGTGTAATAATAATGATATTATTGTAACTCAAAACGTTACTCCTGAAAAAAATGTGGAAGTAAAGAATAGTGACAGCTCAAAAAAAATGAAGTTGCCAATACCGATACAACAGAGGAAAATACAAACAACGTTAGATAAAGAATTAGTGCCTACAACACGACGAAATACTAATAATAAAAGTATTCTACCCAGCCTAGACGATAGGTTTATTGATATAATTATGGATAGAAGAGGTCAATTACAAGATGATCACATTTATCGATTCAAATTACTTTTAGCTAATTGCTCAATTTATGATCATCGTGACACGTTGTTTTTAGAAAGACCTGAAAGAATTATACCAGTGCCAAAATTACAAAAACATATACAAATATTATACAGTAAGTCTGCTGGACACTGGATATGTACATATTATGATACAAAAAAAGTTTATATTTACGATTCTTTAAATAACTTTACTTTAAACGAAGAATAGACTCTATTTTTGAAACACTTATATCCTTATTTTGATTTTGAGTTGAATCCATGTATTTTCTTGAAAGTTCAAAAACAAAATAATAGTACTGACTGTGGTGTATTTGCGATTGCATTTGCAATATCTTTGTTGTATAATCAAAAACCTGAATCTATTAGATACAACCAGAATCTTATGCGTTACCATTTAGTTAAAATGTTTCAGGCAAATGAAATTAGTCATTTTCCAACAATTGATAATAGTTATTCATTGAATTTGTTACCGTTGGATGTAATAGCAAAAAATGATGAAATGGCTTATCGTAAACGTATTCTTCGACAAAATACCAAAAAATTTACACCAAATGATACAAATAAAAAAGCTTTAGATGACTGTGTAGACAATGAACAAAATTTTAATCCAAAAAAAAAGTTATTGATCAATCAACCTGAAAATTCTATTAATCATGATTCGTCGTCTGCGCAAAGCTCTGACCTAACTCTTTCTGTCAAGTTATCTGCAGAGTCATTGAACATTAAAGATAATAATTCAAACGAAAATTTATTGACCGATGAATCCCAATATTCTGTTAGTAATGATTTATCGTCTGTGTAATGCACTGATTCAGCACTTTCTGCCCAATCATCATTAGAAGCATTGAGTATTAAAGAGGATAATTCCCTGGAAAAGTTAAATCCAAAAAAGGCTTCATCTGTAAATTATAAAAATGCCTTGAATCAAAACAAAAAAAGTCCTATTGACGTGAAAATTCGTAATCAAAAGATATTGACAGCTAAAAAAATTGTAGCAAAGTATCGTCGAGAAAATTATCGGAAAAACCATATTAATATTAAATCTCCGGAGTATTATGCTAAACAGTTAGCTCAAGTTATCAAAGGGAAAAATGAAGCTGAAAAATATTTAGAAGCTCAAACAATTGTCAAGTGGTGTTTGTGTCAGAGAAAAAGTTACTCGAAAAAACTAACACGTATTTTATATTTATTAAAAAATAAAGCTAAATTACATCTTTCGCATATGTCCGTCGATTCAGCTGTAACTGTAGATGATTATAAAACTATATGTGGCCAATCATGTCATAATATGACTACTGAGTCTTATTATTATGATACATCATATTCTTTTGAAACATTAAATAACCAAATTATTACTGTAAATTCATCGGGTCAATCTACTGACGTATTACCCTTGATAAAAGATCGAAAACAGAAAAAAAAATGGCGTTGTAATAATTATTGTCGGATAACGAAGGAAGTTGAAATATTTAAACAGTATAAAAACTTTCTTGAAAAATTAAAAACCAGAAATTTACGGAATTGTAAAATTCTTCTTACTAATTTATTTCCAAATCATTCAATTGATAAATTAGGCCATTACCATGGTTGTTATATATGTTTCGGTTCGTGCAGATCAGAGTTTGTATATGTTGAATTATTATCACCTCATTTTCCTTCCGTTCGATACATTAAACAACTAATATATAAAATTAAAAATATTTTTAAAGATTTGAATAGCTTAGACAATGCTTTAGAATAATCGAATTTGGAATTTTTGATAGAAATAACTAATGAAATGAAGGAAGCCGGAAGGCTATTAGATGAACCGGGAACGTTATGCTTAGATGAAGATAAGATACAGACAGAACACAAATCTGCATTTTTAACATTTACGAAGAGGTCTTTAGATTTACCTAGTTTTAAATGCATATCTTGTCAAAAGTTATGTTTTAGAAGAGAGATCACTGAGATAACTAGGATGCGTAATCCTATTTCAACTGAAACGTGGGTTAATTTGATTACTTTTATTGAGGAAAAAGATCCAACTTTAAAGAGTGATTTTATTTGTGATTATTGTTTAAAAAAAATTCGTGGAGAAAATTCTGTACCTCCAACTTGCGTCCTAAATAATATGTACGTTGGAACGATTCCAAATGGAATTAATGCATTGAATGAGTACGAAAAAGTCCTTATTCAGCGAGCAAAAGCGTTTCAAAAAGTTCAAAGATTAGGTACTGTCGCTAAAAAAAATATACCTCACACTATGCGAATACAAAAATTAGAAGGTCAAGTTTTTCATCTGCCATTACCTTTAGAAGAAACCATGAAAAAAATTTGTTCCACAACCGACCCATTAAATAAACATCATGAATTATATTTTATATTCTTGTTCGTGGTATTCCCACAAAATCTAATTTAATTTGGGAAAACTTAGTTAATCTAGAGAGTGTTTTTAAATCTCTAACGTGGTTAAAAAATAATAATCCTCTTTATACTAATATCAAACTGCTTGAATGTTCTCAAAATTTGTGTAAGTGGTTGGATTCCAAAAACATCAAGTTTCATGTTGAATCAACTGAAGAAAAAAATTCTGAAATTGTGGTAAATAATGACAATTATGAAAATAATTTAGAAAAAACAGATATAGAAGTTAATGTAACGGTAACTGACAAAGAAAATAATGCAATGAATAAAAGCGAAAAGCTTAAAATAGATGGTAGTAAGTTAGCCAATGAATTATCAGTCCCTGTAACAAACAGAAGGGCTACTTCTCTTGATCATTCTTATAGTAAAGTGTCTTTACCAAAGAAAGAGAATACGAATAAGTTTTCTGTATTGACCCAGAAAAATGTGAGTACTAAGAAAGAAGAATGTAATGACAGTAAAACTAAAAAAATAGATTTAACAAAACAAACTGAGGAAACTGATAATCAAGTAATGTGTGAGGAGACTCAAACTAAAAAAAGTCAACACAAAGCTATGGTTACTCAAATATTAAATCCTGAGGGATCTCAGTACGCACAATACACTATATATCCTCTTTACGATAAGAGAAAAAATGATACCTCTACAAATATGTATCAAATGTTAAAAATCAATGAGAAAGCATTGGATAATCGAATGAAAACGTTAGACTTACAATGTTTTCCAGACTTATATCCTTACGGTATACATGGTCAATACGATGAAGACAGGAAAATACCTATTTCTGCTTATGCATATATTAAAGCAAGATTAAAATCTGCTGATTCTCGTTTTCGTCTTAACCAGCAATATCTATTCTTTTTATTGAATGATGCCAATATACGTCAACTAGGTCAAGGTATTTATCAAACGTTAAACGTTACAAATGCACGTGAAAGATTTACAGCAGCTAGCTATTTAAAACATCTGAAAAGTGGCCAATTAGAAGCTAATTTAACAACTCTCTTTGCTCGACTTCGAAATTCAGAACAATTTTGGAGTAAACCTCGGAATAATTTGAAATGTATGACTCGCCATTACGGACCTGCAACGTGGTTTTTTACTATCAGTCCTGCTGAATGGCTTTGGGATGATTTAACACTCTATCTGAAGACGATAAATGCACTACATTTTGATAATTTATCTTCAAGTCAAGCAATTGCAGCTGATCCAGTATCAGTTTCAAGATTTATTGATAATAAATTTCAAGCTGTACTTGAATTTATTCTATCAGATAGTCATCCTCTTGGTCCAATTAGCCATTTCTTTTGGCGCCGAGAATATCAAGGTAGAGGAATTCAGCATTTTCATTTAATTCATTGGGTCGAAGGTGCTCTAATATTAGGTATTAATACTAATGAAGAAGTTGTTGAATTTATCATGAAATACGTGACCTGTAGACTTCCTGATAGAAAAATATCACCGACAATTTATAGACGCGTAACTACTCATCAGCAACACCATCATAATAGCTATTGTTTAAGAACAAAAAAACTAAAGACAGGTAATGTAATTAAAGCTTGTCGATTTGGATTTTCACGGCCTGTTTCTGAAAATTTTGTATTACGTGATGTTGCTATTTCAATAGCTGGACGTAGAAACTTAAAAAATAAAAGCCGATTGTATGATCTTCCTCGAAATCAGAGTGAAGTTAATATTAATGATTACAATCCATCAATTTTAACTTTCTGGGAAGGAAATATGGATTTACAATTCATCGGAGAGAAATCTACAGTACTTACTGATTATTCTACAAAATATTCAACTAAAATCGAAAATACTAAAACATCTGAAACAATTAATGAAATAAATTCAACCAAATCTTTGCAACAGCTTTTGTGGAAGATCTCGCTTCGTAGTTTGACTCACAGAGAAGTCGGAGCTCTAGAAGCTGCTGATACTTTGTTGGGTATTTCATTATATGGAACCGATTCAGAAACTGTTGTTAAATGGTTAGATATTAACATGATTAGAAATAGAAAATTGAAAACAAAAGAAGAAATTGAAGAGTTAGAACAAAATAATCCCGAATCAACTGATATATTTTGTCCTTCATTCATTGATGACGTTTACCCTAATCGTCCTGAAGACATAGAAGATGTATGCTTGTATGATTTTGCGAAATGGTGGGAAACAACTAAGAACGAACCGAAAAATGCTATTCATCCGTATTATGAAATACGTACAGGTGTATTTTTAAAGCGACGGTTACAAGGTTATTTAATTAATCATTATAGATACAATGTCGCAAGTAAACCAAAAGATTATTTTTATTCATTGTTATTACTATTTCAACCATGGCGTAATACAGATGAGCTTAAAAATGGATTTGAAACTTATAAAGAATCCTTCGAATATCAGCAGTACATGCTTCAAGAAGCTATCGAATATCATAAATATAATGAAGAATTTGATAAAGGCTTAGAATTCATCAAAAATTTGATTGAAGATAAATGTAAAGATGACAATAAAGATGAAAAAGATTTAGAAGAAGAGTTATTGGACTGTAATGCTGCTGAAGTAGATTTAATAGCGAAGGACTTAAATGATGCTGCACAAAAACATGCTGATAATTATACTCTAGTTGATATGATTAGAAATATGAATGCTGATCAGACAAAAATTTTCGAAAAGATTAAAAGTATCATCTGATGACACAAAATTATTAAGATTATATGTTAGCAGAGAAGATGGTACTGGTAAAAGTTTCTTAATTAATGTAATTAAGCGCTGGACAAAAGAAGAAATTAATAAAGAAACGGTTGTAACAGCTCCTACTGGTATTGCTGCTTTTAAGATCAATGGGCTTACTATACATCGAGTATTTCAACTGCCTGTTGAACACGGTTACACTCCAGCTTATAGGCAATTATCTGATAGTGTGCTAAAAGTATTAAGAGATCAATTGAAAAATACAGTCTTATTTATCATTGATGAAATATCAATGGTCTCAAATATTACCCTGATATATATACATTTAAGATTAGTAGAGATTTTTGATGTTGATGATTGGTTTGGAGGTAAACACGTTGTTGTCTTTGGAGACTTACTCCAACTTCCGCCTGTACATGAAAATCCAAGTTATGTCACATTATCATCGGAAGATGCGATGAAGTATATAAGTATATAAGTATACAAAATCATTGTGTAGTATTAATTTATGGGCCGATTTATTCTGCTATGATGAACTCACGATTAATATGAGACAAAAAGCTGACAAAACTTATGGTGATTTGCTTTCTCGAGTAAGGGTTGGTTCAATGACCCCAGATGATATAAAATTATTGGATGGAAGAAAAATTTCTATTAAATCTGATCTGTCTTACAATGAGAGATTGCATGAAATATGTAATTTCATCGGTGAAATGTCCTCAGATACAGTCTGTTTAGTACCTGCTTGTAAACAATGTGATCTAATCAATTCAGTTATGACCAGTCAAATATCATCTGAAGAAATAATACTTACGGCTCGTGATCACTTTGATTGCATTAAGTCAATAATGAAAAAAGGATCTGACACTTTAGAAAGAAACGAAGAAAATGTAAGTAAATCAGCTGGACTTGCTAAAACTATAACAATAAAGATTGGTGCAAAAGTTATGTTACGTCGTAATATTGATGTTACACTTGGACTAGTAAATGGAGCTATTGGAATAGTTAAATCAGTCTCCAAATCAATTGATAGTTTTGAAATACAACGTATCAATATAGATTTTGGTACAGGTGCTGAATATGCAATTGAAAGAATCAAAGTAAAATTTCTGTTATCTCAAGGTATTTTTGTTTTAAGGGAACAATTTCCATTATGTTTAAGTTATGCAGTGACTATTCATAAAAGTCAAGGCTTAAGTCTGAAAAATGCTGTCATAGAAGCAGGTAATTCTATTTTCAATGTTGGTCAAATTTATGTAGCTCTTTCTCGTGTTACGAAATTGAATGGATTAAATTTAATTAATTTCGATCCTCATGAAGTTAAAGCAAACTCCTTAGCAATTAAAGAATACAATCGCTTAAGGCAAGTTTATAGACCCGACTTATCTGATATTCCAATTCCTACTACTCGTTTTAAAAAAGTATGTGATCTCATCTGGGCAGTCGAAGAAGGTTCTATTCAAATTCTAATCGAACCTAAAAAAAAGAAAAAATCTTCAGATATGCGTCCATTAGCAATCCGAGGTATCAAAAATTGTAATGGAGTTTCGGGTGGTCTGAACTCTGTTATACAATGTATGTTTACCAAACTGAGAACCAAACTAACGACAATGAAATAATCGCATTATTTAGAAAATATAATGATCCTGAAGTAGTTTTAGAGTCAAGTCACATGAACATATCAATAATGCATCCTTGTAATGATACAATTATCAGTCCTGAATTAATATTTCGTCAAATATGCAATAATAACCGTAGTATTGAAAATTTAGTGCAATATAATTTATCGCATAGTGATCGATGTCAAGTTTGTAATTATACCAATTCTGATAATACATTAGAAAATATATTATGTATTTCAATCAATGATGAGACGAAAACATTTGAGTTACAAGAATTAATTGACACATCGTTTGAACACTGGTGTAAAAACACGAAATTTTGTGAAAATTGTAAAAAAGTGACTGATACACTCCCAAAAATTTCCTTTAATTCTTTACAATCGATAATAGTTATAAAATTAGGTTTCTCCAACGAGAGTAGACAAAGATTAGTTAACAAGAAAAAAGGATTTATAAAATCAGTTCCTACAGCAAAAATATTGTTATGTAATTCAACGTATCATGTTGTTAGTGCAATATTTTCCTTTTCAAACGATGGTAATCCTAATCACTATATGGCTATGATTAGAAACAAATCGACTTGGAATCAAATTAATGATGATTCTATACAATCAGAAAGATGGCCTACAAACTCTAAAAATGCTTACATCTTTTTCTTACAAAAAAAATAAATTTAATACTAGTTACTAGGTCGACTGCCTATTTCTTGGGGCGTGTTTTAACGATTATTTTCGAAATTTAGAAGTTGGATTGAAATTATTCTTTAACGATATGTACAAACTTCAACTCCACATAATCTAATCACTCAATTGTTAAGGTAATACTAAAAGATAGATGACTATAGTTCTGTCTATATACGCTGTGTATAAGAATTTATAAGAACTGATAAAAATAACGGACAGTCAATGTGATATTTATTTTGTTCTTACCAACAAATTCGTTGCTATAGACAGTAATTTTTACAGTTGTTATAAATATGCGAGAATAGATGGGAAAATATGCGAGAATACGTGAGGAAGGGTAAGGGACAGATGTGTGAAAGTGAAACGATACATGGAAGTGCCTTGGAGAGTAAGGGAAGTGGATTTGTGGGAGGATGTGGTTAGGGACGCATTTAAAAACATAGAAGTGACATGTTAAATGTCAATATTACGAATTTTTTCTCCTATTCACGTCGTATTAATGGGCGACGTCAAAATTTCAACTTTTGGGCCTCAGTAGAGCATATCTCTACGCGTTCTCGCTTAAGACGTGCAATGTTTTCATCTTCTATGGGCTAGACAACAAATAAATAAAAAAAAAAATTATATATACATTATTTGATTAGACCTGATTTATTTCTACACAGAATAATTTTGATTAAAGAAAATTTGTACATATATATTTACTATTGTTTATTATTGTATGAACTTATGATGTTTGAGTGGAAATAAAATACGCCAACTATAATTACGCTGAGTAACTTCCCATATGGAAGTCAATTTGAGTTACTTTCAAAGTCATGGTTGAAAAAATTTTACTTTACAAAAAAAAATGAAATCCGAACAAAAACAGCTTCGCTGTAAATAGTTGCGCCAAGTTCTCGTTCATATAATGATAAAAAATTAAAATTTTTTATTTCACAAAAAGACTTGAAATCAAAAAAAAACCAAGTGCCTTTGTGATTTTTTTCGATAATAGGAAAAAATTTTGTTGTGAATTTCTCAAATAGAAAAAAAATTTTGGACTGTACTTGGCGTGCGTCATTGAGTACCCCAAATTTCTCCATATTCGACAACTGTTTTGATGTATACAAATTCGATTACATTTTTTATGCGTACAAACAAATATATAAGATTAAGTAAATCACAATTCTGATGCTTTCCCGCCAGTTTTAATAATTATATGCTTGTACGGTTACAAAGGAAACTTGTTTTTAATTTTTAGCTGCATTATCGACCGACAATATGCTATGCGCTCATATTAAAGCTATGAAAGTATAGTATGAGTTATATTTAAAAATATAGAAAAAATTGACTAAATATAATATAGTGACACGAATTTAATAATTATAGTCAAACGAGTGACTTTAGTTAACGGTTCATAGACTTAGTGAGTAATAATCTTAGAAAAATTAGGGTACTCAATGACGCACGCCAAGTACAGTCCAAAATTTTTTTTCTATTTAAGAAATTCACAACAAAATTTTTTCCTATTATCGAAAAAAATCATAAAGGCACTTGGTTTTTTTTTTTTATTTCAAGTCTTTTTGTGAAATAAAAAATTTTAGTTTTTTTTTTAATTTTTTATCATTATATGAACGAGAACTTGGCGCAACTATTTACAGCGAAGCTGTTTTTGTTCGGATCCCAATTACTCAAAGATCGCCAAATAAAATAAACAGACAAAAAGTAGAAGATATGGGAGGTGCTGTATCGTGGTCTTCAGACGAAGGCGACAATCACCCTCAACACATAACATTTGAAGCTCTTATTTATAATGATAATAATAATAACATGTCTATAGAAAATATAAACGAAATTTCTAATGCCATGCAATCAATGACAGTAGATTCATCCGAAGAAAAAATACCTTCAACACTCATTACACAGACTAAAAATAAAATAACAGACAAACAAATAAACATTAACAAAGACGATAGAAAAGAGATAGTTCAAACGGCAAAGACTAATGACCCTCCACCATTACGCAGATCTACGAGACAACGAAAACTCAAAACATGTACGTGTGGATCAGATAATACAAGCACACATACACACACACATAAACATACATCAAAAATAAAACAGACTCTTTCAAAGAAAATTCAAAATAAACAATTTAACAATAAAATTGCAAAAAGACAAAAAAACATTAAATTACCAGACATAATGGTAACGTTAAAAGCACTCAAAAATAATAATAATAATAAAAATTCAAATACAAATAAGAGTACAAAAACAAAAAGAAAATTGTCAACAATAGCCGAAAATAATATTACTGAAAATAAAAATATGAATTCTATAACTCCACAAAATTCACAGAAAGATTCAAACTCACATAGATCGAGTCAAACACAAAAACAAAAAGATATCGATAATATCGACATACAAACTGAACGAGAAAATCCTATTTTACCCATCCCAGATACAGTAAATCCCGAAAAAGAAAATAAAACGTTCAACGAAACTCAAATCAACTCAAACCAAACTATAAACGCTTCATACATAGACGATTGCGATGATGACATACGAAATAACGTTATTAGTAACCGAATATATTCGCAACAGTTAGATTCGATTTCAGAAGAGACTAATAATATAAATAAATTAGTAACACATGATGGTGAAATAAACAATGATGAACCTAATGGCAGCGACAACGATCGATCTACCGATGACAATAACGATCAACCCAGTGACGACAATAACGCTCGACCTATAGACGACAACAACGATCCGCCTGATGACAACAATGACGATTCACCCCAAGATGATAATGATTCGGATGATAATTCAACAGACTCAGATTTTTCGAATATTTCAGACGATTTTAGTAACGAAAATATATTAGAAACAAAAGATAATTTAGAAATGCAGAAGAATAGTTATTTATGTTTTGTAAATGCAGACGGTACAGTATATAGCGATATCGGAAAGAAACTTATAGAATTAGGATACTTAAATAAATTAAAGCCAAATAGTACATATAAATTGGGTGATATAATTAAAATGGGTACTTCTAGAAAGAAGATAATCGCTTTAGTAACACAAAGTAATAGCAAAGATAATCCGACAGAGATAGACTATTTAAAATCTTTCAAAAATTTAAAAACTTATCTATTAAATAGTAATATTAAAACAATTAGCGTTTCACAAGGTCGAAGTAACTTAAATGAAACCGTTTGGTCTAAAATAAAAAGTATTATCACTAAAATCTTTGCAGGAACAGAAATTAAATTCACAATTTGTAAAGACTTAATTATAATTCCTCCGGTGGAAGACAGGTATAAAATCATGTTAGAAAATCATGAAACTCCAATGGCAGGTCATAAAGGAGTGACAAAGACATACAATAGGATTAGACAGAGATATTTTTGGGATAATATAAAAATCCAGATAGAAGACTTTGTACGCAAATGCATAAGTTGTCAGAAAAGGAAATTAGTAAGAATAAAAACAAAACAGCCGATGGTAATTACAGATACATCAGCGCAAATTTGGGATAAATTAGCATTAGATATAGTAGTTCCAAATAAAACGTCAGCAAATGGTTATTCTTATATTCTAACTATGCAAGACGATATTTCAAAATTTTGTTTCGCGATACCATTAATAACAATGACTGCTAAAGATATTGCAGAAGCGTTAGTAGAACACTTTATCTGTAAATTTGGATGTCCAAAAGTTATTTTAACTGACCAAGGTCAAGCTTTTATAGGAAAAGTTATGACTTGTTTAGCAAAAACATTTAAAATTAAACAAATAAAAACAACCGCGTTTAGACCACAAGCAAACGGTGGGCTAGAACGAAGTCATCAAGTTCTAACAGACTATATCAAACATTATACAACTAAAAATGATTGGGACCGATGGTTACCTCAAGCGACATTAGCATACAATACTAGTGTGTATGAAGGTACAAAATTTACGCCTTATAAATTAGTATTCGGAAAAGAAGCTCGTTTACCGTCAGAATTCTCTTACCTAGACGACATACCTACGTACGCTGACTATGTCAAAAATCACGCAACGAGACTGTTAGAAACTCAAAAAGAAGCTAGAGAAAATCTAGAAAAAGCAAAACAAAGATCAAAAATTAGATATGATAAAAATATACATCCAATAAATTTTAAAATAGGTCAAAACATTTATTTAGTCAAAAATCAAAAGACAGGCAAATTTGATGATAATTATTTAGGTCCTTATAAAATTACCGAAATATTTCCAGATAAAAATGACATTGAAATAGAAATAAAACAGGGAAAAAGAAAAATAGTCCATTGTCACAGAGCAAAAATTGCACATTAATGAAGAACCGAAACAAAGAGTGAAACCACGCGCAGAAATCACCCTCTCTTCTACGTCCAAACATTTGAATCCTTGCCCCCCACTTTCCCCCAAATGAATCATTTTTCTGAGAAATTAAATTTTCAAGAAAAATAAAAGTATATAATTACACATATATATTAAATAAATTTTTTTACAAAATTATATAGATTAAACAAAAATAATTTAAAGATGGAATAATTAAAAGCAATGCCCTAAAACTTTAAGAGAAATATAACAAGAAACTACAGGCATAATTAAACATACAATTATAAAATTTTTCTTTCCTATTTCTCAAACAAATAAATTTTTTTTCTCTCCCAAAGGAAAATACGACCCCTAAAGAAAATATATAGATATAGTAAATTAAATTTTTTAGTTAACAAAGTAATAAATACTGTCGCACATATATAAAAACGGAATATTTCTCTCACCCTTTCTTTCAAAATATTTTTTTTTCTCTTTCTCTCTATACACACACACATATATTCAAAAGACTCAATAATGTTAATAAAGACTTAATAATTCATTTAAAAAGAAATTTTTCATTTTTTTTTCTCTCAAAAAAAAAAAAATTACAAAAGAGAAATAAGAAAATAAAATAATATAAATACGATAATTCAGAGTTTATTAGTTCCAGTAGAAGGAATAAATTAGAAGATATAAAACATCTAAAAATCACTAAAAATATATCAAAGTACGACGAGAAACAAATTTTTTCAGAAAAATAATGACATACTTTTCTTACAGGAAATTTATAAAAAAAAAAAAAAAAAAAAAAAAAAATAAATAAATAAACATTTAAGCCTTATAGAGATAGCAAGGGATTACCGATTCAAGTAACAACAATTAAATGTACAAATTAAGTAAATAATCATAGATTTTATTTTTCAAAAGTACGTAAATTTTTTTTAGCCAAGAGAAATGCTACTAATAATAATTAAAAAAAAAAAAAAAAATTATAAATAATAACATAATACATAATAAATTGAAAACTAAAAATGTTTTTCAAACGACAGATGAGTAAATACCAACTTAAAAGATAACAAAGATAACGCAAATGTACACGTATTTTCTTCCAAAAATAAGAAGATTATTGTTGTTAGGTTTTTAAAGAACTTTAAAAGACGCACGTAAACTCAAACGTAATACTACAATCGATTATATAAGTAAAAATAAATAAAAGAATATCCTCATTAAAGTTCCAGAAAAACTTAAAAATGTAGGAGTTAGGCAGGGTTTAGTAAATATAAAATAATAAGATGAGAGTTAATTAACAAATAGTAGAAGATATATTCTTGCGTTATATTTACACGAGGCGAATAGGTATATATTTTTTTTTTTGATATATGAATGGATGACCCATGTGCATGAATCACCTAAGCTACCGGTGTCCAAGCGACGCGAACAGTATGTGCCGTAGCCCGATGTGTGACAGTGTGTGTGTATGTATTACACTAACTCCAACACTCTCCCTTAATACAAACACATACACCTGCTTAATGTGTCTCTCTCATTCCCATGGCGTTGGTGAATTTTACGTGTTTCTCCTTTGGTAAAGCTTTGGTCAAGATGTCGGCGGTCATCTCGTCCGTAGGCAGATGGGCTAACTGAATCTCACTGCTTTTGACAGCTTCCTTGACGAAATTGAATTGAATACGAACGTGTTTGGTCCGGTCTTGGAATCTCGTCGCTGTCGATGAATGTATTGCCCCTTGATTGTCGCAATAGATCAGTCCTTCTGATAATTCACCAATTCCCATCTCGCCGATGAGTCCCCGTAAGTACATTGACTCTTTCGTCGCTTCCGTGAGGGCCTTGTATTCGGCCTCTGCCGTCGATAGGGCTACTGTTTGCTGCTTTTTGGATTTCCAACTTATGGCAGCTCCTTCAAATGTAAATACGTATCCTGTGTACGATTTTGAATCGTCAGGATCATTACCCCAATCGGCGTCGCTGTATCCGGTGATCATGTCGTTGGATTTGTTGTAGATTAATCCCATTTTGGATGTCCCTCTCAGGTACCTTAGTACCCGTTTTGCGGCACCCCAGTGTTCTTCAGTGGGTTTTTCGTTGAACTGACTGAGTACACTCACTGGGTGCGCAATATCCGGCCTAGTTGCAACCGCTAGATACATCAGGGATCCTACTAGCTCTCTATACTTCGGAATTCTCGTCGATTTCTCCGGGTCGTTAGTTGCTCTCAACTTCGACGTCGGGCTGGCAGGTATCTGCTGTGGAGTGCAAGTCTTCATTCCGAATTTTTCTAGCAGTTCTTCGATGTATCGTCGTTGACTTAAACTTGTCCTTCCGTGTTCTTGGTTGAATTCTATTCCCAAGCAGTACTTGGCTTCTCCCAAGTCTTTGATTTTGATCTCGTTTGCCAGTGCCCTTTTGAGTTTATCAGTCCACTCTGGGTTATTCGACGCTACCAATAGGTCGTCGACGTAAACTGCTACCAGCAGTATGTCGTTGGCTGTCCTATACACGAATAGACATGGATCCGATATCGTTGGTTTCAGTCCCAGTTTATTTAGTATGCCGCTCAGCTTATCGTACCATTTCTTTCCAGACTGTTTGAGTCCATATATGGATTTTTGTAGCTTACAGACTCGTTCACCATTTGTAATGTCCTTTAGTATCCTTAATGCTCCTTTTTGAACTTCAGAGTCTCTTCTTTCGCTGCGTGTTATTTCCTCTTTCAAGCCACTTGGAACTTCCATGTATAGTTATTCGTCTACTTTTGCATGTAGATACGCCGTAACAACATCCATTTGATGTATCTTTGCGTTAATCCTCGTCGATAACGCTGCTAGTAACCTGATTGTTTCTAGTCTCGCTACTGGTGCAAAGGTTTCGTTGTAATCGAACCCTGGTCTCTGCGATAATCCTCTCGCTACGATGCGTGCTTTCCGGCGTTCTATTTTTCCTTCGGCGTTAATCTTGTTCTTCAAGATTACCCTGGAACCGATTACAGTTCTCTGTTCTGGGCGCTCTACTAGTTCCCAGGTTCCATGTTCCAGGTGCGAACGAACTTTGTCAGCTAGTGCACGTTTCCACTGCGGGGCTTCTGCTCCCTGACTAGCTTCTTCGAGGTTGATATCTGCCGTCATAGCAAGTTCTTCGATAAATTTTGCGTCTACGAATTCCTCTCCCTCGTCGGTATTGCCTTCAATGTCCTCTGTTGACTTCTGTGAATCATTTGAGCCTCCATCGTTCCTTGGACGTTTGTCTTCTTGAAATAATGAGGTTTCAAGTGGTCTCTTTTGTCTCTGGACTTGCACTTCGTCGTTTGGAGCAAATACTTCATCTGAAACTTCTTTTTCCTCTTGTCCGGACGGCGTTTCTTCTTCTTGTGACAAGTCTTCGCGACTTGAAGCAATACTCGACGCACTTACATACCTATAAATTTTTCGAGGTCTTCCTGACTTCCCAGTTTTCTGTTTCTTGGGTCTTCGTGCTATCACTGGATCTTTTTCATTTTCTCCACATGATATCCTATCCCTGTGGGCTCTCCCTGGCTCTGGTGCCTCTTCCTGTGGGTGAGTATATTCGACGTCTAGCTGTACGGTGCCTCGTGGTCTCATCACGTGCTCTTCAACGACCTGTACATCTCGTGTTATGACGACCTTTCCATCGTCATTTCGTCGTACTCTGTAGGCTTTTGCTGTTTCGCAATATCCAACCAGTCTTCCTTCGATTGACCTATCATCGAGTTTCTGTCGGCCCGTTTCCTTCCTTAGTACGAATACTTTTGCGCCGAATACTCGTAGGTGTTTTAAGCTTGGTTTTCTGTCGAACCACAATTCAAATGGAGTAGATCCTCCATGGCTTCTACTCGGACAACGGTTCCTTAGGTAGTTGGCTGTTGTAATAGCTGCTCCCCAGTACATCGTCGGAAATCCAGCTTGTATTAGTAGGCACCTTGCCATGTCGACGATTGTGCGGTTCATACGCTCTGCAACCCCATTTTGTTGCGGCGTGTAAGGCGCTGTTAGTCGTCTCTTGATCCCCTCACTTCTCAGGTACTCGTCGAACGGCTTATTACAATATTCTCTACCGTTGTCGGACTGCAGGGCCTTAATTTTTAGCCCTGTTTGCTTCTCTACGTAACTTTTGTACGTCTTGAACGCCTCAAACACTCCATCCTTGCTTTTCAGCAGGTACAGTTCACACCAGCCGCTGTAGTCGTCGATGAATGTTACGAAGTATCGGTTCCCGCCTTCGGATCTCGTTCCTGAAGGTTGACATAGATCTGAATGGACTATCTCCAGCATTTGTTGGCTTTTTTTTGTTCTTAGCGAAAATGGCTTTGATGTCAATTTTCCCCAGTGACACACGTCGCATGACGTCGTATCCTTCTTTAGGGGTTTCATTCCCGACGCTTGGCCTCTGGAGAGGTCTACTACGGCATCCATATGTAAGTGGCCTAATCGCGCGTGCCACAGATCTATATCCGACGTTTTGGTCCGCTCTGTAACCGATTCCACCGCCTTGACTTGTTCAGACTGTTCCCGTAGGTAATACAGATCTCCTATTCGATCGGCGACTAATTTGACTTCTCCGTTCAGGTCCCTGACGATGGCGTCGTTCTTCCGGAATAAAATCTCTCGATCGTTTCGAGTGATTTTCGATACGGAAATTAGGTTAGTCCTGAGATCGTTAACAAGTAAGTTATTACATAAATTTAGATTGATATTACCTTTGTTTGTCCTAGCCTTAATGTGAGCAACCCCCTTTGCCCTCGCAGTCGTTGACGCTGCATTTGCCATATTTAACGTAGTTGCGCACTCTTCAATGTCGGTCAGAAGTTCTTCGCTAGCACACATGTGCGTGGTACAGCCGCTGTCCAAGCACCATCTCATCCTTGAAGACACGTTTTTGACTTCTTCTGGATGGTCGACGACGTAGTGGGTTTCTGGCGATGTATCTACGCTCCTTGCTGAATTTTGTCTTCTCTCCGGGTATTTTGCTGCCCAATTACCATTTTTCCCACATATAAAGCATGGTTTGTGACTTTTCGGTTTTGGTTTACTTCGGTGTGAATTTCTTCCGTATCGACCTCCGGCATATAACACATTGTTATCTTCTGCCGTTTCTACTGATTTTCTACTTCGATTTTCGTCGAGTATCTTGCCTATCAGCGCCTCTGTCGTCGGAAGTTCGTCATTTGATCGAATTGCACATCGAAAGTTCTCGAAGCTTGATGGTAGGCTTTTGAGAATTAATACTATCAACATATCACTAGGTATCGCAATGTTCATACCTTCTAACTGTTCTACGGCGTTTGTAAAACTGTCCAATCGTGCCCGAAAGTCATCTTCTTCGTCGATTTTGAATGATGTAATTTCTGTCAGCCACTCTATTTTCCTCACGGGTCCTTTTGACGCATGAATTGATTGCAGCTTGTCCCATATTTCTTTCGACGTGTTGCACTTGGTGATCGTCTTTAACTCGGCGTTACCAATCGACAAGATAATGTCCGCCTTGGCCTTTTCATCGCCGGTTCTCCATTTTGTCGTCTCCGCCGCCGTCGCATTACTTCCAACAGGACATGGAATTTCACCGCTCACATAACCCCATCGGTCATGTTTCACAAGAATGCATTTCATTCTCATCTGCCAAATATCGTAGTTACGTTTGTCTAACAACTCGATACGCGATGCTCCGTCCGCCATGTTTGGTTAGCTTCGGTTTTTTCCACGTGGCCACAACAAAATTTTTTTTTTTTTTTGACGATTTCACTTTTGGTTTTAATTTTCTCACTATTAAATTTATTTCACTTTCTTCTAATTCACTACTGAGCCCATAACCTGTAGGAGTTAGGCAGGGTTTAGTGAATATAAAATAATAAGATGAGAGTTAATTAACAAATAGTAAAAGATATATTCTTGCTTTACATTTACACGAGGCGAATAGGTATATATATTTTTTTTTTGATATATGAATGGATGACCCATATGCATGAAACACCTAAGCTACCGGTGTCCAAGCGACGCGAACAGTATGTGCCGTAGCCCGATGTGTGACAGTGTGTGTGTATGTATTACACTAACTCCAACAAAAAATAATACGAGTAAGTACAAACACTTAGGTACAGTTCGAAATGACAAAACATGTTGTAAAAAAAAAAAAAAATAATAATAATAATAATTTTTAAATAAACAAAGATTTAGTTGGAAAGTACGTCGTAAGCAAATCGATGTCGCAAAAATAAATGCAAAGTAATACGATAACTACTAGGGTGGGTCAAAAAAATCGAATAATTTATTTTTGATTTTATACTCTGAAAAATAGGTTCGTAGACACCTAAAAAGAATTCTCTCCGAGTATAAGCTCTTAATTATAACGGGAAGGTCCTCCGCTTTGCGGGTTTCTATTTTTTTCGAATAATCAGATAAAAAAATTTATATCTCGCTTCCAACTGCTTGGAAAAATATTCCGTGGCATAGATTTTGTGAGAAATTGAATGCTTTACAAAAAAGGTCTCTTATGACTTTTTCAAAAACTCAACCGATTAAAAGATATTCATAGTTGAAGTTTGGCTATTTTAAGGAAAATATTCGTTTTTATTATGAATTTTATAAGTCGATGAAAAAAAATTATTTCGGATTGCGGAACTCATGATTTTGTAGGAAATTTACTGCTCTACAAAAATGGTCTCTTATGATTTTTTGATGAAGTGAAGCCGTTACGAGATATTCATCGTCAAACATTAACGAATATCAATATTTCCAGTTTTTGATCAATAATTCGATAAATTTTAATTTAAACTATGAGTTTCAGGAAAATTTACATAAATTTGAGTTTCGATCGATAATGAAATGTTATAATAAGTTAGATAAAGAATTATTGGAATTATCATTGATTTTCCTTGGAGAAATGCCTCAAGAAAAGATTTCTTTCAAACGTCCTGGTGCTGTTCATCATGCTAGATGGATGGCTAAGGCCATTTATAGTTTGAAAATGTATCTATTCAGAGATGAATTCAAACTCTCTCAGAAAGAATTGCATGGTCTTCGTCATTTCTGTATTTTTATAGTCACATTGTATTTAAAAGCTTGGTTTTCATCAACTTCTGCAACAACTGCTGCTTATCATGACTTGCAGTTTATGAAAAATTTATTGGAGTACAAACATATCAATCCTTTGATTTCTTCAGCTACGTGTGAAAAAATGATTTCGCACTTATGGTATTTGAGCGATGAACTTGCCATTTTATCACTGTTTGACGATGGCGTTCCATTAGAAGTAAAAAAACGTATTGTTGAAGCTGTTAACACTCGTGAAGGTACAGATTCTAAAGCTAAAAGATTTGAATTCATTGGCGCAGAGAACTCTGAGTGACTTTGTGTCTAAAAAGTCATTAAATCTTTTCAAAATCTTCGATCTACCGTATGACTTTCTTGATGTCGATGTTGAATTATGGCCTACTAATGAGAGTTATCTCGAAAATAAAGAATACTTTCAACAACTAAAAGTTGTCAATGATTCAGCAGAGCGAGCTGTTGCATTAGTCAGTGAATATAATCAATGCTTGACAAAAATGAAGAACAATTCCAGTACTTATTGCAAGTTGTCAAAGAACATCAAAAACATTCCCAAATTGTAATAAAAGAAATTATTTATAGTAATAGCGTACTGTTATGTTAAAAATATAGACAATTATATTGCAATTGATAATTCAATAAAAAATTTATCTATAAAAAAGTTAAATACTGGTTGTTTCTCACTTGATTCAATACTTTTCATATTAAATTTGACAAAGAAATATGTCATTCACTTCAAATTAAACTAATCATTGGCTATATGTCGAAAAAAATGCTCTAATTTCTTGTTTTAATGCAATCAAACAAGCTCAAGACAGAAAACAATATTAAAAAAATTGTTTATAACATTTCTTTATCGATCGAAACTCAAATTTATGTAAATTTTCCTGAAACTCATAGTTTAAATTAAAATTTATCGAATTATTGATCAAAAACTGGAAATATTGATATTCGTTAATGTTTGACGATGAATATCTCGTAACGGCTTCACTTAATCAAAAAATCATAAGAGACCATTTTTGTAGAGCAGTAAATTTCCTACAAAATCATGAGTTCCGCAATCCGAAATAATTTTTTTTCATTGACTTATAAAATTCATAATAAAAACGAATATTTTCCTTAAAATAGCCAAACTTCAACTATGAATATCTTTTAATCGGTTGAGTTTTTGAAAAAGTCATAAGAGACCTTTTTTGTAAAGCATTCAATTTCTCACAAAATCTATGCCACGGAATATTTTTCCAAGCAGTTGGAAGCGAGATATAAATTTTTTTATCTGATTATTCGAAAAAAATAGAAACCCGCAAAGCGGAGGACCTTCCCGTTATAATTAAGAGCTTATACTTGGAGAGAATTCTTTTTAGGTGTCTACGAACCTATTTTTCAGAGTATAAAGTCAAACATAAATTATTCGATTTTTTTGACCCACCCTAATCACTACATTACTATTTACAGGTAATGTAACAAACGGGACGTTTGTCTAGAGGGAGGGACGTGTTAGGTCCCCACCTGCATTCGCAGATGTCTCTGATAGCAAATACGCGCGGTAATTTAAACTCTAACAATTGTACAATAATTTCATAAACATTCATTTTTTTATAAATATAATGTTAAATGATAAGTAAAGAATTCCAAATGTTAAACATTGAATACTAAATATAGAAATAGAAAATGATAAGAAAAGTGAAACTCAGCCAACACCTGAGTAAACAAAATATTTTTAAGTTTACATTAACATTTTCTCACGAAGAATGATAATGGTAAATGATTCATTTTGTAAGACAACTAGCGTGGAGTACATAAGTATATTCAAGAACGTTCGAGGAATGTCCTAAATAAATAATGATAACGAACGCCTGTGTGTCCTGGACTCCGGAATTGAGTCAGCGCGGATCATCCGAGTCGGACTCGGAAATGCCACGCATATCAACTTTCGAATGGCGCCAACCGCGATCAAATCGGTCAAGCCGTTCAAAAGTTATAAGAGGGTCACACGCACACACACACACACACACACACACACACACACACACACACACACACACACACACACACACACACACACACACACACACACACACACACACACACACACACACACACACACACACACACACACACACACACACATGGACATCATCGCGGGAATAGTCAGGGAAGCTTCCTAGGACCTCAAAACGTTAAGATCTGATGAGAACTCGATTTTCGAAAAACGGGGTGAAACCAATAACTTCTCGATTGTTGAAAATTTACAATTTTCTTAGCGGGAAGTTAAAAATAAAGTGCCCTGTGCAAATAAATTTCTAAAGTGAATAAATTCATATTAACAAACCACCCCAGATTTGTGAGCGTATGTTTTATAACTGTGAATATCTCAAAAACATCACTAATAGCAAAAATAAATCAAAAAAGTTCTGTGACAGGCGGGCGCATCTGAAAAAAATGGCGGACCGACCCAGCCTAAAACGCAAGGCACGTGCTGAACTCGCATCACCTTTTGATAAAAAACATTCACGAACAGTACCAGGCAAGACAGTGAAAAATTCAATCACATCAGATTTGGCCTTCAAGAATTGGGAAAAACTAAATAATAAGGACCAAAGTAATACCAGTAATGCTGCACCAAATACGTCATGCCGAAGGAGAAACTCATTACCCAAAGTCGATGAGGAAGGTTTTGTAAAACCTCGGAAAACCGCAAAAGGTCACTCGATTGAGACTACGCTGACAGCGCCGCTGAGAACCGATAACTTGTACCAACCTCTAATAGATGGCGCGGATGAGTTGACTGGTATGGACAACATGGAAACGGAGCAAAATAACAACCCAAAAAATATTACTGCTGAACAAGACCAAAATAACGATATAAGAAATGAAAACCTCTCACGGTCAACAGAGGCTAATAATACGAAAAACTACAGGCCACCACCTATTTTCATCACAGGCTCAAATGTCAAAAACACCGTAAGTGTATTGAAAAATGCCGGCTTGGAACAAGGAGCATTTTTGGTCACTGCCTCAAACAAACTACATACGGTCAAGACATTCACACAAGAAAAGTTCAATACGGCAAAAACAGCGCTCAAAAACAAAGAAATTAAGTTTTACTCGCATACCCTCAAAAGTGAAAAATTGAAATCTGTACTCCTCAAGGGAGTAAGCCAAGACTTTTCATTAGAACAAGTTGATGAAGACTTAAAAAACAGAAACATTCCGTCAGTAGAAATCAAAAAAGTCACTGAATTAAAATTCACGCGCGAAACCCAACAAATGAGACATATAATAGTCTAAATATCTCAAAAGAGCAGTTTAAAGGAGCTTTTTAAAATTAAGGACGTCTTACATTTCAGAACAAGGTGGGAAAGACTACGCCGAAACAGATTACTCCAATGCAGAAAGTGCCAAAGAGTAGATCATACGGCAGCCAACTGTGATATGGTTTACCGATGTGTGAAATGTAGTGGATCACATAAACAAGGAGAATGTCCACTGAAAGATGATACAACGAGTGAAAGTTTCAGATGCGCTAACTGTGGTAAGATAGGCCACCCTGCGAGCTATGCAGGTTGCCCATATCTTTGTGAAAAGTTTGTGAAAAGCGAGAGGAAACACAAAGCCCACAGGAAAAACACCACTGTGGTGAGAAACTCGGATAGGATGAGCCGATTAGTCCCGCCTCAAATGTCATTTTCCAATGTTTCGGCTCATCACAGAGAAGCGTTTCCCCCGCTGAGGACATGGGAGCAATCTAGACCTGGACCAGGTCCGCAACAGAACCCACAATAGCAACAAGACGCTCCTTTCGGAGTCGACGGCTCACAAACAAGATGGGCCAACCAAATGAGAAGTGAAATTAACACGATTGCCAATGCTATCAAAGAAATGAGCGCAACTATAAACAAAAACATAATGGATAACTCCAGAAAAATAAAATTTTTGTTTGGATACCTGAACCTCAACTATGAATAAAGACAGCTTAACGATACCTCAAGCTCCAGAAACCAGCAGATCCAGTAATCAGTTAGCGGCAATAAAAATATTGGCCATAAATACAAACTCCTTTCAGCACAATATAAGATTTGAACTACATTGCAGGATAGAGCAACATAAGCCAGACATTGTTCTATTGTCAGAAACAAAATTAACAAACAAACATTATATCTTTTCGCAGACACATAAAATTATCCGCTCAGACCGACCAAACTCTAAACAAGGAGGAAGAACGGCAATCATGGTTAAAAACAACATCAGCCATCAAGTCATTAGGTACCCAGCGTCTTCCAAAAATGAACTTCTTGAATACACCATAATATAACTCTTTCCAGAAACTCAGTCTAACTACAAAATATTCATTATCAGTGTATACGCAACTATTTCCAACAAGAAAGTCTTCATTCACGAACTGAACGATCTTCTACAACGCCTTAAATTAGACAATCCTGAACATTTCTTTGTTTTAGCTGGAGATCTTAATGCACGCAGGACTGAATGGGGCGATTTTCATAACAACGAAAGAGGAAAATACCTCCGCAAATGGGAAGCAGAAACACTACTGAGATACAACGCCAAAATCTATGTCACAAACGAGCCATCTTTTATTCCAGCAAATACTTACCTGGACCTTTGTATCTCTAATATGACAATTTCTGACATTACAGCTAACAACAAAATCAACACAGCCGACTACGATAGTGATCACAGAGTCCTACTCTTCACGACTATACTGACAAGCAATATAAAACAAGAGTATGGCTCCCAAAAGATTATCCACAACATACGAGCAATAAAATGGAGAAAATTCGAAAAAACTCTCAACGCCGAGTACACCCAAGACCTGCCAGACAATAGAAACCTATCAATAGAAGAATTAGACCAAAGTATCACTAACATTACATCCTCACTAATCTCTACTATGAATAAAGCAGCTCCCACCATCAAAAAAGATGAGGGAATTCTCAAATACCTCAACACAAGAATTAAAACGCTTCAAAAAACCAAGAGTAAATCAATCAAATTCTTCCACGCAGCACAAAACTCAGACATTCCAAACAAAAAAGAAACAATCACTCGCCTCAAATCAATGATTAACTTAGTCAAGACTGAGCTCAGGAAAGAATTTAACAAGTCATCAGAGAGATATTGGACTGGTCAACTGAAGCAGATTAATCATAGGGACCCAACTGCTTTCTTCTCAAAGATAAACAGGCTCCTGAGAAAAAAAAGACTCATAGCAATTGAGGATCAACGCATCAAAGCTACAGATCTAGCCAGCCTATCCGGAGCCATTGACGTCAACAAAGCGATTCGTATTGATGAGGAATACCTGATCACCGATCCCATTGACAAACTCAATGTCATTGGGAAGTTTTACCAAACTATCAATGCACCACGTTACCTCAACACCAATACTAGACTAAAAGAAATAGTAAACGAGAAAACAGAAAAAGCAAAGAAAACGCTCACATCTAGGAGGACGGAGTGTTCCACGTTCGTAGCCTTCTCTGATGAGAACCCAGCACTGAATCCAACAGTAGATAATAATGACAGGCTATTCACAAACCTGGAACAATTAAATAAAATCCTGAAATAACTTCCAAATAAAACTTCTAGTGGTCCAGACGAAATTCCGTCGATAATCCTGAAACACCTTCCACCGAGAGTGATCAGAGCACTAGTAATAATATTTAATAATGCAATTGTAACAGGGTAAAATTACCCTAAATCGATAAGTCACCAGATATCGATAATTATTCGACATAGCACTGGCGCGTCTCGATCTTCGGGCCTAAGGGGAGAATAGGAGGGGGTAGTTTTGGGTTAAAAAAGGTGAGCCGTGCAGTGGAAAAGGGAGAAGTAGTGTGACCGCCAGACTGAGTGCCACGGAAATCAAGAAGGACCGATCCCCGGAGTAGTGACGAGACGAAGGAAGCCAACTACAACTAGGACTTCATCCTCAATAAGAGAGTTAGATCATCATTTTATTCGTCAAGGTATTAATTATTACTCTGTGGGAAAGAAGTGAACCGCGGTTTATCCAATACCCAGTTACTTCTCCTATTAAATTATTATTGGATCGTTTAATCGACGATTATTTCAATAAATAATAGTTGAACATTTGCTAGTTTTGGATTGCGTGATTTTCATGGGGGCTCATACCCGAGAGTCACTCAATCGACCTTGCGGGAAAATTTTAACAACTAAAAAATTATCAATTAATTAATTAACATCCGAAAAATTCGTTAAATTTATTGTTGTAATTTTTACAATAATTAACTTAAGAAAAATTGAGTAATTTTTTCGCGTGGAAAATAATCGACAAACTTTTATTCGTGGAATTTTGGTCGAGCGACAGTACATTTTTGTGTTGCAATAAATTCCAATACCCAAGGTCAAATAAAATTTAGCTAGCGAATGTTCTAGCAAATAAAATTTGAATTCTTCGACTTGTGTCGAATTTTTTATAATTGATAAAACTATTAGAAAATTGTTGATAATATTTTATTAGGAATTATTACTGAAACTATTATATATTGTAAAATTATTTTGTCACGTGTGAATTTAGTAATTTTTGGGATTAAGTCCGTGAAGTAACTAAATTAAAATTTACCGAAAATTAGTAATAATTGATAGCGTGGACATTAAGTCTAAAGGATTAGTTATTTTGAGTCAAAAGGTCACAGGAAAAGTTAGTTATAATTAATTAATTTACAACAATAAACTTGTGTTAATAATTTTGACTTGATTGAGAAATTTATATGATGATTAATTTAATTGGCAAAAGTTAATTCAAGGTGTTAAGACCTCTTGTATTAAATAAATATTGTTATACTATTAAGACCGTGACTATAACTTACTTTGGAATTTTAATCTATTTAATACTTTAATACAGAGAGAAAATTAACAATCGGAATTTGAAAATTGTAATAGTTAGTTCAAGGTTATTTAGAAATTGATTGTTAATTTGGAATTAAAGTTTCACCAATTACTAATGATTGAATAATTAAATTAAAATATTTAATTAAAATTAATTACAGTCAATTTTATTAAAGATAAAATTTATAAAATAAAAATCAAAAAAAAAACACGTGTGGCACTCGGGGACTGCCACGGTAAAGCTATTGCATAGCTTTTTTTATCAACTTATGCAATTATAATTATTTGTTTATTTTATTCATGCAGTATTAAGCTATTTTTTTTTCTTTGATATTAATTTAAGTTACACTTTTTGAGCGTGGTGACCGATAAGAAAACAAATTTTTTTCTTTTATTGAATAAATGAGAAGTTAATATTGTTCAAAATATTTTTATTATCTTACAATACATGTAGGTTATTCTGGAATTTTTATCATTGAAACTATAGGCTTATGGTAACTGAAATAAGAAACATAAGTTTGAGACTTGATATCCTCTAAATATCTGGAAAATACCGCGTCAATGGTGGTCCCATATTTTGTTGTGGATTCTTGTGGATCATTATTCATTTTCAAATTCAATTTTTCCGAAAGAAAAGTTGTCAACCGCTCTGATTTCTTATCAGCGAAGTTGATGTTGAAATCGCCAGCCAAGATAAGTGGAAATTTACTCCAGTAAAGTGCGATGAATAAAATGCTCTACCTCGTCCAATTTTGGATTCGGAGAAATGTAAATTGCTATCATGACTATGTGTAGGCCATTTCTAAGTTTGCATAAGCACGCACAAATATCTCCAACAAATGAGCACCTAACATTAACATCGCTAACGTGTGCAATATTTATTTCAATATTCGGAATCATAATATTAGTAACATTATTATTATTTTGGTAAATAGCTACCCCACCTTTTGGAACAGTACCTCGTTTGAATTGAACAATACAATTGAAATTAGGTATTTCAATCAGATTATCATGCGTCATGCAAGTTTCGGTAAGAATTAACACATTTGTTTGTCTCGTAACTGAATCTTGTAAATCGTATTTGTATTTTTATTTTTTTTGTATTTTTTATTTATGCCCTTTGACGTTCACAATTTCTTTTTCTTTTCAGCTCTTTAAGTATTTCTTCTCTATAAAACGAAAATAGCTAGGTATAAATAATAGGTATAAATAATTAGGTATAAATAGTGTAATTACACACCAAAACAATTATTCATTCAAAAAATTTGAACAAAAAAAACGATATTTTTAAGAGTTTGATCATCGGATTTCGCGCGATGAACATTTATATAAATATAAAATATGATATATACTTTAACTGTGCGGCATTAATGTGTATTACCTATACACAAAAAACAAAGGTACTAAATTAAGATCGCTCATTTTAATATCAAATATTTTTAGGTTATTTTTATAGCAGTATTATATATAAATTCAAAAAATACTGCATTTGTGATTATAATAAAATTTATGTATATAGAGTACTCACTCATTTTCTTTCACTATTTTTTCATCACTTTCTTCATTAATAAATGCACTTTGTTTATTCATATTCAAAACAATTTGTACACAAATTTTACGCGTACAGCTATTCACTGTTGTACATAGATGATAGATACCTATACAGTGTAGACTCTACACGCATACGTATAGTCGCACGCACACAAACACCGTGCCGAAGTCTACCGAACTGAAACGACGTTAGACGATTGTTAGGTTTTTTTCGTTACGGAATTTCTTGGTTCGGTCGCCGCGCTCAAAGCCCGCGATAAAAGCTATGCAATAGCTTAAAAAGTTTGGAAAATCCAAAAGTGCACGCCTCATAATCTCATATTTCACAATAAAATTGATTAAAGTAAAATATAAAAAATTCTTCACGCCATTTGCGTGTGCAGTTAAAAAAAAAAAATATTATTTTTTTTAAATATAAAGACACTTATTCCCCTTGTGGCTCCATCTAGAGAGAAAAAAAAATCTAGTGATGTTGCAGGTTATAAATAATCGGTATCTAGGTATTTTAAATATTTAGTCAGTACTGCTTAGCGTCTGTATATAATTCAACAATAATAAAAAAATAAACAATAAGTATTTATTTTTCGTTATTTAGTTCCTGAATTCTATATGTTTCTGTAAATACAAAAAAGCATGGAAGTCTGGTATGTCCTGTATACGATTCGTCTCTGTACGGTCGATTATAGGTTTAGTTAAACGGATAGACGCCGAAAGGGGCCCGTCACGTGTAGACGCCGAAAGGGGCTCGTCGAGAATAAGAAAATTGTTACGTGTGGATAGTGTGTGAGTGATTGAGTTTTGTTAACTTGTTTTAAGTCGCGATATTGTTAAAAGTTGTTATTGTTAATAAATATCGATATATTGTTAATTAATTATTTATTATTCAGCAGCACTTTCCTTCACTCTCTCTACCCTAAGATAAGATTTCTCAGCTCTGGACCGGTTCCAGGAACCGTGATTAAAAATCCTGGTGGCGCCCTAATAATTATATTGTTGTTAGTTTTGTTTGTTTATTTAGAAAATTGATTAGGGGCCAACCTGAGCAGGTAAAACTGTTACACAATAAACCATGCATACTTTCCTAAATCCTGGAAGTCAGCCAAAGTCCTTCCTATCCTAAAGAAAGACAAGGGCCCAAACAAGGCAACCAGTTACAGGCCAATCAGTCTAGCATCAAATCTAGGAAAAGTATTCGAAATAATAATCAATAATCACATAATAAAAGTATCTACTGACAAAAAAATAATATACAATCTACAGTTTGGATTCAGAGCTAGGCATAGCACAACGCACGCCATTCACAAACTTGTTGACACAATCATGGATCATCTAAGCGCCAATCTTCGAGTAGCAGGGGTATTAATAGATCTAGAAAAGGCATTTTACTCAGTATGGATAAATGGCCTTATTTATAAACTGACAACGCGTGGTTTCCCATGCTGGCTGCTGTCAATAATCATCGACATGATCACAAAAAGAACCTTTCGTATCTGGGACGGTCTCAACCTTTCCAGCAAGACCTACGAAATATTTGAAGGAATTCAACAGGGCACAATAAACTCTCCAATCCTTTTCAACATCCTAACAATGAGTCTCTTAGCCCTCTTCGAGCTAAATACTGACAAAGATAAGTTTGCCTTGGCCTACGCGGACGATATGATAGTGGGTCTAGCAGGTAAGCAACCCCTCGAACTGCAGGAGAAGTTGGAACAACTTGTAAACAACATAAATAACGTCTACAAAATATGGAACCTGAGGATAAATCCGGACAAGTGCGAAACAATCGTTTTCAGAAGGGAGTCCAACCACTTAAGTAAAAATGCTCTGACTCAAATAAAAAATTTCCAAATATCTACTCCATCACCGAATACAAATGAACCGATTAACATCCCCCACAAAACAATCGTCAAATACCTGGGTGTACACATTGAGCAGTTGCTTAAACTGAGATATCATCCGGACATTCAACTGGCCAAGGCTAAAGCCGCTTTCAAAGCCAACAACCGAATCTTCTATAATAGAAATCTAAGTAAAAAAACTAAAATAATCTGCTACCTTCTACTCGTCAGGCCAATCCTGACTTCCGCTTTCAAGAAATTTATTAGTAACTCAGTCATCTACTCCATAGCAAATAACCCTAGAATTGGTAATCACATCATTAGACTGATTCGTGATTATTTCAGTAAACTTCCGCAAATTGACAACGAGGCAATCCAGGGACTTGCTAAATACACCAATGAGGATTTCAATATACGTAATGAGACGGGCCTCCTTCCCCCTCAAGCATTTCTCACAATGGATAACAGAGGCCTAATACAAGATGAATACAACATTCCGATCATCTACCATTGGAAGAGACTTAAGGTAAACAAAAAAATTACATTCAAACCAGAAGACATCAAAATCAGATGGTTTGACTTCGGATACTCCATGGCCCTTCCGGAGAGAGACAGTCTCGACGCACACAGGCTGAGCAAGAAGTACTGGTGGCTCACCAGTGAGTCCATGCATCGTAAGGAGCTTCGTAGGCGACTACGTCTCACTCAATTGAGGGGGGGGGATTTGTAAATAGTGTATATAATTTAAAACAGCAATGATACTAGTAATAGAAAATGGTTTTTATAAGAAAAGTTTTCCATTAATTATTATAATAAGAATTAGCATCCAGGAGGCTTATTAATTGCTAATAAGTTAGAACTATTAAATTCTAAAAACAATAAAATAAAAACAAATAGAATTTTTTTTCTAAAAATAAGAATTAGTTTTAGCTGCTCCAATCAAGGAGACTAGTAACTAAGTTAAAACCAAAGTGTATAATGTCGTAAAGCTAGTTTTCAAGTTTTTAGTTTGCAGCTTATTATAACACAAAAATGTATTTTTTTCATATGCAAATAAACTTCTTTAAAAAAAAAAAAATTAAAGATCGGTCTGTCAAGCGCGGGGCTCGCGTTCGATTCTTAGTTAGGGTAAAAAGTTTGGAAAATTCAAATGAGCATGCCTTAAGTGCTCATAATACACATAAATATGTTAAAAACTACATTCATAATTCTCTTCTTATATTTATATTTAAATTTTCAAGACTTGAAATTCATTTAAATTTTATAACATATACTCAATGCAATTCGAGCGCCCAACCGCTTCCGATGGGTGAATTAAAAAAATGTCACTGAAAAAATCACTACAAATAAAACCCAATTCCAAACTTTCACCAACCACAACTACATTTACTATATTTACGATAGAATATAGTTTCGACTATAGTCCAGTTACATACTCAGCCTAAATTTCAGAAAAAAAGTTAATATGAGCATATTTTGGTAGATTTATATGTTTGGTTGCTTTTATATATTAAAGCAACTTGAAAACAAAAATTTTTCTCAAATTTTTTCACGGTTTTTTTGAGATATCTTGAAATTCATCTATCGGAATCGGTCAAAATTGTATTCAAAATCCAAGTTCGTTCATGTTTTTTCAAATGGGCCAACCACGGTGAAATCAGTAGTCGTTCATAAGTTATGAGAGGTTTACACACACACACACACACACACACACACACACACACACACACACACACACACACACACACACACACACACACACACACACACACACACACACACACAGTGACGCCCTCGTGGGGATACTCATGTAAGTTTTTTGTGACCTTCAAAAAATTTTCAATTTTCTTAGCGAGAAGTTAAAAATATACTGATGGCAAGAAAAATGATTACTGAATTAATTATAAAAACTGCTTAGTAAATTAATGATCAAATTTCGTGATAAAATCCTATTTTTTTTTAATTTTATAGTAGAAATAAATCATACTTTAAAATAGGGCTCCGGTGTTTCTTGAACATTTATTAATGCTATATTTTCTAATGAAGTCAATTTAATTAACAGTTCATTCAATTAATAAACTTATTCATTTTTTCTCGATCTGAACGAAATGCTCGGAAGCTATTTAGTTGTACAAATATCAATCTTATCCGTGAAATAATGAAAACAAGCATGAATTTCAATTGTTATCGATTCATATGGTTGCATCAAAATGATCATCAGTAGGGTTAATGACTTGGTGAGGAAGGGCTGAAAGAATTGTCCGCAAAATCGCTTTTCATATCAGTTCTCTGGCTCAGTTATCAGAAATGAAAAAATTTGGGTACTCGATGACGCACGCCAAGTACGTCTAAAAAATTGTTTTTATTCGTTAAATTTATCACAAAATTTTTTCAATTATGAAAGATCATAACGGCTACTTGGTCTGTTTTTTTTTTTGATTTTTAATTATCTTTTTGTAAAATGATAATTTCTCCTTGGCATTTTTGTAAATCAGAAGTTGTGAACGTGTACTTGGCGTAATTTTTTACAGTGGAACTGTTTTTGTTCGGATTTTATATCTTTTTGTAAAAATTTCTTCTTTTGACGTGATGAGCACTCGATATTCGAAACACGAGGTAAAACCAATGACTTCACGATTTTCTTAACGGATAGTTAAAAAAATCATCAAAGTAAATTTAAGATTTTTTTTAGAAATTATATTTACATTGAAATTTTTTCTTAATTACAATTTCCGCCATTTAGAAATACAGAAATTACATATTTCATAAAAAACATTGCATTTGTTCTTTCGTTTTTTACATTCTCTCAGAGTATTTAAAATTTGTCCCTTGTAGAGACTGAAAAAAATGGATTTATCAACCATATACATAGACAGGCTTAGTAGAGGGTTCTATTCATAATTTACTAACAAATAGTTGTTACATACATAATATCTCGCATTTTTTGTTACAATCACATCTTTTACGCTCTTATTCTCGTTGTACTTCACTGTACCCTGATTAAAAATACTGATTGAAAAGAATTGAGAAGCGGTCACTCTATGCAAACTGTATATCTATATATACCAACAAAAGAATTGAAATAATTGAAAAGAATTCAAATTTCATACTTTTGAATTCTTTTCAATCAGTATTTTTAATCAGGATAAAGAGAGAATGATAATAATTACATCAAAGGAAAAAAACAGAAGTCGAGAAAAAAATTACTTACTGATCATCATATTATTCACCATATAATAAGTCACCGTACAATATTTTGCAAGCTTTTCGTGCTTGGTATATATAATCTATACTCGATATCATTAATGGTAGCCAGTAATTGTTGCGCATGATAATTTCCATCGTTTGTTAACTACGGCAATTTCTCATAATTCATTGTCTTAATCATATTATTATTCAAATTAACACTCGAGAAATCAATAGCCTTATCAGCAAACGAAACAACATAATGTGATTTAAAATTGATAATAAATTTTGATTTGTACCTGGAAACACTTAAATGACTTACTGTACGTAATTTTAGTCGACTTATAACGATACAAGTCATACAAATAGTGTATATACATCGGTATTAACAAATAATAATTATTATTTTAGTATAGCATCCTTCCCCTTCAAGGAATAAGGTTATAAATATAATAATAAAATTTTGAAAATTGAATTTTCGCGCGCTATTTGGAATAAAAATGAATAATTTTCTTAATAACTAATAATTTAGCATCCTTTTCTAAGTAGGAAGAATTATAATTGCTATTATTATTATTGCAATGATAATAATAAAATTTCATATGAATTTTTAACTTTAAAATTTCCCGCGTTTTTTGAAATTATAACTACAATAATTTATATTAGTCGTCGCGATGTGTTTACTCAAAATTCCTTTGACTGAGGGCCAGATGTTAGATTAATTAAATAATAATCTTCATAACTATAACAATAATAATAATAATCATAATAATAATAATAATAATAATAATAATAATAACAGTGCCAACAAAGATCATCTACAAACGGCCCTCAACATCGTAGCAGAGTACACACGAGATGTCGGAATGTCTTTTGGGTTGGATAAGTGTGCGGTCGTACACCTGGCGAAGGGTAAGTGCTCTGATACGGGTGGAGATGTCGAATTAGTGGATGGGAGCGTCTTAAGAGAATTAGACGCCGGAGAGTTGAACAGATATCTAGGGATTGAAGAGCGGCGAATGCATGCCGTCTCTGAAGTCCGAACAACTCTTCGCAGCGAGTATGTTAGGAGACTCAGGAAGATCTGGTCATCAGAACTTTCCGGCAAGAACAAAGTCTCAGCTACTAACATGCTCGCTGTCCCGGTCCTACTTTACTCTTTTGGGGTCCTGAAATGGCCTCGAAATGAGTTGAAAGATCTCGACATCAAAACCCGTAAAGTCATCAATATGAATCAGAGCATGCACCCTAACTCATCAGTCGCCAGGATGTACCTCTCCCGGAACATCGGAGGGAGAGGATTGCAGAGCTTGGAGCGGCTTCACAATCGTTTGGTTCTGGGTTTAACATACGAGGTTGCCAATTTCACAGCAGACGAGGACGACTTCCTGATGCAATTTGTTCATAGTCATAAAAATGCGCGGAAGGGATCGTTCTTGTATAAGGCAGCAATCTACGCGGCAAATACCTTAGGTCTCGGAGAAATAAACTCTTTCATTGAACTCCCAAAAAAGGAGTTCAAGAGCGTCGTCAGGATAGCCGAGGAGAAAAAACTCCTCGGTGAACACATGGACAAGTCCATGCACAGCGTGTATTTCAAACACGTCCGTGACCATGGCTTGTCCACCCAGCTAACATTCTCCTTCTTGAAGTCAGCTGGCCTGATGTCCGAGACCGAAGGGTTTATATTTGCCTGCCAAGATGGTGTTATCAACACTCTCGAATACCGTAGCAGGGTGCTCCAGGCGCAGCTTCCGGACACGTCCTGTCGGACGTGTAAACAACATCCAGAGACGCTGATGCACCTTTTGTCGGCATGTCCAGTGCTGGCGAGAGGTGCATATATCCAGCGTCACAATGCTGCCCTGAGAGTACTGTACTACTATCTTCGTCATTGCTACGGTATTGACGTGACACCAGTGCTGCCTTATTTGCCAGGAGATATTCCCCAGGTTGTTGAGAATGACAGTTGCAAAATATATTGGAACATGCCATTCGCAACAACCCGGCGGATTGACCACAACAAACCTGATATTGTGCTCTTCGACAAGGCTACTCGTGACATTTATGTCATTGAGTTTTCGGCCCCAGCCGAATACAATATCTCGGCCAAAGAAGAGCACAAACACCAGATATATCAGGATCTCCTGTTTGAAATTGGCAAACTCTACCCAGGTTACCGTGTCAAGCTCGTCGTTTTGGTTGTCGGCGTCCTTGGAGGGATGAAACAGTCTTTTGTGTCTTCACTTGCGAAGATACCGGCTTGCAGTTCAGCAGCCGTGTCTCTAGCAGTGCGGATGCAAAAGGCTGTCATTTTGGGATCCCTGCGTCTACTTAGGCAAATGAATTTGGCCTGCTGCACTCACTAACCGCCTTGTTGTGCGGAGTGGTGCAGCAGTAATGGATGGCGCTCAGGCTGGGCCCTCGGAGAGTCGGACTTCGGGGAAAACCCCCCTGAGCATTTAATAACAAAATAATAACAATAATAATATCTCTATAACAATAATTATGATAAAGACAGATATATACAAGTATTAAAAAAAATAAAATAATAAAAAGTTTTCTAAAATAAAGTTATGTTAATTATTTTACAAATACATGTAAAGAAATAGTCAATGAATTTAAATTCAAAATAACAGCTTAATTTTTCAGACATGCCAGGTGCATCTAGAAGCAATACAGCTTACATACATACAGCTGGGCATATATTAGGATTATGTATGAGTACAATAAATTTGAATTAATTTTAATATAATATTTAAAATAAATTCAAATTCGCGCCTTTCTGGCACATAGTGACACCTGCTGGATACATTTAGAAGTATCCCAGTTCAAAGCTGAGAAAGTAATGAAAACAATTCACACTATACATTTACATCAAATATCTACAACAAATATTCATTATTATAACAACTTTAAAGAATGATAACAATAATATTAATAATAACAATAAAAAGAGTCATGAAAATCAAACGTTAAATAGAATAAAATTACAATTTTAAATAGACTAGATTTGAATTAACCGCCTATTTTATCAAACTTTCAATGGGAATGGAACAACTCTGATACTATACAGTAGTATACTATTCTAATAAAATAGAATGTACCAACTTGAAAATAAAAAATCTGGAGCAGAGTAACTATCCGGAGAGGATCTCAGGCGTCAAATGGAAACGGACTAACTCTCATACTCGAAGTGGTATACTATTCGCAGAAAATTGAACAGTACCAAC
Organism: Cotesia typhae; assembly: GCF_013202065.1. NCBI lineage: Eukaryota > Metazoa > Arthropoda > Insecta > Hymenoptera > Braconidae > Cotesia > Cotesia typhae. The sequence continues at coordinate 2,443,182 of NW_027423780.1, read as the reverse complement.
TTCGAAATAAAAAATTCGACCGAAATTAGTAAAATCTCTCGTAGTATCGAAAAACGGGGGAGCGAAAATTTTATAAATTAAGATAACGCTAAAAAATGAAAAAAACTATATAATTATTGCTGTTTTATAGAAAGAACTAATAATTAAACTATTCAAAGCGCGTGACAAGTGTTGACATGTATATAGTAATAAAATAAATCAAGTTGAAAATAGAGTGAGGTTATGTTGACATCTGACTCGAGAATAGAGGCACTGTAGCTTTACGCCTACACGTTCACACACATTTTATGTGTGATGTTGAACGTGTACTTGGCTTGAGGCACGACAGTGCCTCCGGATTTTAGGACGTTGTGCTGAATTTAATTAATTTAGTTAATGGATTTATTTGATCGAGGAATTTAGATAAGAAAAATTGGGTAATGTATTTAGTAAGAAGATTTGATTAATGTGTTTAGTTAAGAAAATTTGTTAATGAATTTAGTTAAGAAATTTTGGTTAATAAATTTAGCAATGAATTAAATTAGTTAATTGGTATTTTGTATTGAATGAATTGTAAGCATTAATTTTTGTGAATTATGATAATATGGAATTTCGGAAATTGAGTTGATTAGTAATTCGGAGAATTAGAGAAAATTATAAATTAAGTTATTGTCCGATGGACGATTGTTTTATGAAATATAGTGAGTCGGAGGCGCAGTCGGAAATAAAGTTTTAAATGTAGTTGAGATATTGTATGGTAGTCCATCAGATCGACGAAGTAAAATTTAAGGTATTTTATGGTATTTTACCGGCTTGACGAGGTTTATGAGAATAGAGAGTTAATCGATAGTTGGTTGTCAGATTTTCTGGCAAGTACCTGCGTAGGTATGAGAGGTTCTCACGATTAAGTTAGTTTGTAAGTTAATTTTTAAAGATTTGTTAATTTTTATCATTGAAATTGGATAAATAATTTTATTTGTTATTAATAATTTTCTCAGCATTATTTGCAGCCCTCTCGAACTTCTCACGACCTTATCTTTCCCCTCTCATGCTTTCCCGGTTTCTGGGACACCGTGTCTAAAATCCCACCCTTGTGGAAATAATTCTCTGAAAAAACTCTTGACAAGTCTTTATAACTCTGAATAAGACTTTTCGAAATTCTTCACATCCCTAACTAAGTGAAGGAAAGACTTAATAAGTCTTCAAAACTCTGCAATACTCTTCAAAAGTCAAATTTTCCCTGCAATTTCGGAATTTCTCAAAGAGTTATTAAGACTTGATAAGACTTGTTCAGTTTTACAGGAAAAGAAGAAAATATTTCTTTTCAAATAAATTACTTATCAGAATTAAATAAAACTATAAAAAAGAATTAATGCATGTTTTAAAAAAATTTTTTTTAAATAATATTTTCATCACGAAAATACTTTGATGGGCATCGAATCACTCATAGTTGAGCAAGTCAAAACATCAACAGCAAATGAAGTGCACTTGCTGTTGGAAACAGATATTACTCAAAGAGTAAATCCAATCGGTATTTAATTTGGACTATCAAATATTAAAGTCAACTTTCTAGGTAGGAACGAATTTTCTAACCACATGCCACCTATTAGAAACTAAGAACACTCAAAGATTCTAACTGTAAATTCGTAAACTAAAATATGTTAGGTATCAATTAATTCCAGCAGATAGCGTGTGGATAGAAAATTCTTTCCTACCTAGAAAGTTGACTTTAATATTTGATAGTTCAAATTAAATACCGATTGGATTTACTCTTTGAGTAGTATCTGTTTCCAACATCAAGTGCACTTCATTTGCTGTTGATGTTTTGACTTGCTCAACTATGAGTGATTCGATGCCCATCAAAGTATTTTCGTGATGAAAATATTATTTAAAAAAAATTTTTTTAAAACATGCATTAATTCTTTTTTATAGTTTTATTTAATTCTGATAAGTAATTTATTTGAAAAGAAATATTTTCTTCTTTTCCTGTAAAACTGAACAAGTCTTATCAAGTCTTAATAACTCTTTGAGAAATTCCGAAATTGCAGGGAAAATTTGACTTTTGAAGAGTATTGCAGAGTTTTGAAGACTTATTAAGTCTTTCATTTACTTAGTTAGGGATGTGAAGACTTTCGAAAAGTCTTATTCAGAGTTATAAAGACTTTTCAAGAGTTTTTTCAGAGAATTATTTCCACAAGGGCAGTGTCGCCCTTTTTAAAGAGGAAAGGGGTGACCAATTGGACCGAGCTAAACACCCCGGTTACAATATTAAAAAATATTTATTATGACCATATAAACCATTTTGATTAATTAAATTAACGATAATAAACATTTTGTAAGAAGCACAATCAATTTTCTAGTTCTTTAAATTTTGCAATTCAAATTTTAAAAAATGCAATTTAAATTTAAAAAATCAAAAAACACCTATTAAAATACTTGATATAATGTTTTTGTATTTTTTTTCCGAAAGAACATGGAAAAACGAAAGTTTTTTATTTCGTGAGTATTTCGATTTGAACCATTCCCTTAGAAGTTATCAGCAAAAAACGATAAAAAGAGCGGTTTTTTTTTTTTTTTTAAATTCGATATCTTTCGAACCAATGATAAAAAAAATCTCAACATCTCGGAAAAAGAAATTTCTGATGGGTACAAAAAAATATAAAAAAATTGAGCAAATCAAAAATTAAAATTTTTCAAACCGTTCGATTTGGCATGGAATGCCCCACATGAATCCTGACATCTGAAAAATTTTTCGTTTTTTTTTTTTTTAAAACTACATCTAAAAACAAAAATTTTCCATTTGATTCGGTCCCAATTGGTCGATCTTAAAAAAGTTCTAGCATTTTTTTTTTTTAAAAAGAGCGGTTTTCTTAAAAAATTCGTAACTTTTCTTGAGTTGGGAAAAAAAATCTACAAATATTCTGAAAAATGTCTTTAGTTGGGTAAAAAATGATAAAAAATTTTCAGCCGAAACTAAGAGGGTCGGATCAAAAACTCGGTGATTTGGCATGAAGTGCTCCATATATATACTAGCTGTTACCCGGCTGCTCTACTAGACGCTGTATAGAATTGCATTTTTAGATCCAGACTTGAAATATAATTAGAGGACTGTTTTGACTTGCACAAATTTCAAATTCCATTCAAGTGGCATGTAGCTTTTATCCATGTGATTATTCTATTTAATATTAATTGTAACTTGTAATGTGCAATCATTGTAACATTCCCGTGGCTTTCTTACAGAAATTAAACTCAAATGACACGAAAAAAATATTTTTTGAAATGAGCATTGAAAGGTTCAGTTAAAGAAAATGAAGATCGCTTAAGTAAAGGAATCTACCTAGATTCAAGTGCGTCAAATTTTTCTATTTGTTAAAATTTTCTCAGTGACATCATTTTTTTACAAAAAATTAATTTTATATGTATTTTACAAATTCTACTTAAATATTAGCCAAGTTTCTTTTTCATGTATCAAGTTTTAAAAGCATTCATTTTAAACTGTTACATTCGCAATAAGAAAAATTTATCAGTTATGTGGTCAGCAAAAATAACATGATTGTAAAATTCTTAGTCCGTTGATTGAATAACTACCGTTAACTACCTATAATGGTCAATTTTGGAAACCTTACAATGACTTTTTTTACTGCTGCCAAAGAGACGATTGTTGTATGGAAATTTTCAGTAAAAGTTATTAAAGATTAATAGACATGTCCTGATGTTCATGTCTTAAGAAGTCTTAGCTTATAATCTAAAATATTTTTTTACATTGTATTATTTACATTATATTCTACTCACCACTCGGACACAACTTGCATATGAAGTCAATTACCGCAAAATTCATTTTTAGCCGATATCTAATCATTAAAAAGAACAAATATTTAAATCAGTTGATCCTGAGGGCCATCCCTGGAATTTCCTGTTTCTTTGAGATTCAATCAAATTTTATATCTGTAGGAACCGTATTTGAAGAACATGCATTTTTTCCAAAACTGGCTTCAAAATCGGTAGGAATCTACTATATATGATGCAGAAATGATCTAAGAACGGATTTTACGCCAACTTACCACCAATAAAGATTGCGGGAGTGGGTATTAGAATGTTAAATTTCTATTTCTAAACTGTAAGTTCTACTGACTCCAAATTTGATAAGAATATTTGTGTATGATGTCAAATTCAGCTAAAAATGGATTTTATCAAATTCCAACACCAAAAGGGATTGTGGGAGCATAAACAATAAAAAAAAAACTCTCATTTTCAAACAATAGATTCTACGGACTCGAAGTCTATGGAAACTATTGTTTGGAAATGAGAGTTAGGCGTTATCTCCCATAATAGGAGTACTGCGGGGTGGTTAAGTGTAAAAAAATTCATATTCTTCAAATACGCTTCCTACCGATGTAAAATTTGATAGAATCTCCAGAGAATCAAGAAATTCCAGGTATTGCCCTCAAGATCAACTTATATAAATATTTTTCCTATTTAATAATTAGATATCGGCTAAAAACTAATTTTGCAATAATTTACTTCACATGCAGGTTGTGTTAGAGTGGTGAATAGAATGTAAAAAAATATTTGTGTTTGTAAGCTAGGACTTCATGGAACATGAAATTTAGTATGTGTCTATTAAACTTTAATAACATTGACTAAAAATTTCCTTACAACAATCATCTCTTTAGCGACGGAAAAAAAGTCATTATGATGTTTCCAAAATTTAACTTTTCATGTAATTAATTAGTGAAAGGACTAAGAATTTTACGTAAATGTTATTTTTGCTGATCACATGAGCGATTATTTGTTCTTATTATTGGATCTCGAAATAGTAACAGAAAAATTAGGAAAACGGTTGACCCTGACGGCCATTCCTGCAACTTCCTGCTACTTTCGCAATTAAACGCTCGATATTGCACTTATTATGTTTTTGAGCTCTTCGAGCTCAAAAATCTAATTTTCGTGTAGTTTTGAGCTCTCCGAGCTCAAAAGTTTGATAAGAAGTTAATAAATCACTATTTTTTGGAATTTTCAAATCGCAATAACTTTTGAATGGATCAACCGATTTTCACGCGGTTGGCGGCATTCGACGCAGTTTTATCATTCTCATAAGTAATTTTCAGGTTTTAATTGATCGAACTGAAAATTTCAGAGCAACCCCGAAAAAACACTTTTTTCGGTTTTCTTTCGTTCACGATAACTCACGAACGAATCAACTGATTTTGACCGGACTGGCGGCAATCGACGTGGTTTTTTTATGTTAAGAGCTAATTAGTTGTTGAAATTGATCGGTAAAGCCGTTTAAAAGTTATTCCAAAAAAACCACTTTTCAAAAAATTTTTTTTTGTAGTTTTTTTACAATTTCTCAAAATCTACTGGTCCGAACCGGTTCAAATTTTTAGGAAATCAAGCCCTTTCGAATGGCACCAACCGCGATGAAATCGGTCAAGCCGTTCAAAAGTTATAAAAGGGTTACATACATACACACACACATATAACAGACATACGGACATTATCGCGGGAATAGTCAGGGAAACTTCCTAGGACCTTAAAACGTCAAGATCTGATGAGAACTCGATTTTCGAAACACGGGGTAAAACCAATAACTTCCCGATTTTTGAAAATTTTCAATTTTCTTAGCGGGAAGTTAATAAAATGAATCCACTTTCCAAACATTTAATATGTGGAAAATAAATTCGGCTCATCTTTAAATAGAAATCGTAAAAAATATATAAAATTATCTATATAAAATTGATGTCAGCGACAAAATTTTAATGAACGGAAAAATTCGTCGCACTTGAAGCTAGGCAGATTTCTCTACTCATAAGACCTGCAACTTCTTCAACTGAAACTTTCAATACACATTTTAAATTTTTAACTTCCTACTCGGAAAATTAAAAATTTTCAAAAACTGAGAAGTTATTGGTTTTATCCCGTTTTGCAAAAATCGAATTCTCATCAGATCTTGACGGTCTGAAAGCTTCCTCAACTACTCTCGCGAGGGTGTCACTATGTCTTAACGTCTGTGTGTGTGTGTGTGTGTGTGTGTGTGTGTGTGTGTGTGTGTGTGTGTGAAATTTTTTTTTCAAATGTAGTTTCTTTGGAATAACTTTTAAACGGCTTGACCGATCGATTCCAAAAACTAATCAGCTCTTAACATTAAAAAACCACATCGATCGATACCAGCCCGGTCAAAATCGGTTGATTCGTTCGTGATTTATCGTTGTCGGAAAAAAACTGAAAAAAGTATTTATTCAGAATTACTTCAAAATTACTGATTCGATCAATTTAAACTTAAATGTTTGTTATGAGACTTCAAAAACTGCTTTGAATGCCGCCAACTGCGTGAAAATTGATTCATTCATTCAAAAGTTATTGCGGTTTGAAAATTCAAAAAATAGTGTTTTATTGAACTTCTACGGAACTTTTGAGCTGGAAGAACTCAAAAACGTAAATTTTAGCGCTTAAATATAGAATTAGCGGGAAGTTATAGAGATGGCCTGTAGGGTCAACCGTTTTCCAAACATTTTTTCAATAGCCCCAAGTATCCCCTCTCAAACAAATGAAAGGCCGTTCCTGTATGTATAATAGCGTTCGAGATATTACAAACACAAAATTGAAAAATTGGAAAAATCGTGAAATTTTGGTTTGAATATCTTTCGAAAAAAATTTTTCATTTTTTTTCCTTTGGCAGAACTTCGTTATATGATAAAAAAAAACTTCTAACAAAATTTATCCCAATCTAAAGGGATCGATTTGACACGAAATGACCCTAATATTAATAGTTATATAAAATTAAACTTTGAGCTTGAATAACTTTTAAGCCATCAGATTTAGCGAAAAACTATAAGAGACCTTTTTTGTAGAGCGTTAAATTTACAATAAAATTGTCGCTACTTATTGCTTTTGATCAATTTGTCGATGAGTTATAAAATTCTACAGAAAAAATAAAATTTTTCCCATGTTATTTCCATATGTAACTTAGGTTGGAACGCGGACAATCTTAAAGTTAATATCAAGAGCTCAAATTTTGCGTGAATTTTTTTTCATCAATTTAGAAGCATTTGAGCCCCTGGAAGCCAAGATATTCAAAAACACCCCTTTAACGGACCTCCCTACTGCCCATACCACTTGGAGTCCTCGGTCTAAACTCGAACACCAGTATTAAGTCTTATTTTGACTTTGACTGGTATCTCTCGGTGCGATTCCAAAGGTTTCAAGTAACTTGAATCAGTCGGAGGGACCCTGGCTCCGACAACACCCACTTGATCGAAAACTGAGGGTCTAACAGGTGTCGCCCTCGAAGCTTGTTCACTAGCCATGGTGAACTCATCTGGGTTCGAGACCGATGGAATAACGTTTGCCATGGCTGGTGTACTAACCTCAGAAACGACAACTCCGACAGAGTCTTCAGTCGAGAGTATAGCTGTTGGCGAAACTTGATGAAAGGCTTATTAAGTGAGGTCCCAACCTCTACAAAGCAGATATCCGTGGTGAAGATGCTTGGTCTGTTGACGGCCTATCGAGAATGATACACTATACAGCTACCGAGTTGGTTCCGAGCCTCACTCCTCCGATGTTGATCTGAGCCGCCTCTTCATCCGGGTATGTACCCCGGGTATTGGCCTCCTTCCCGACTCTCCTCATTATTTGTATATATATACACACATAGATATATACAGACATAGTGACAACCTCGCGGAGATAGTCAGGGAAGCTTCCTGTGACCTTCAAACGTCGAGATCTGATGAAAACTCGATTTTTGCAAAACGGGGTGAAAACAATAACTTCCCGATTTTTGAAAATCTTCGATTTTCTTAGCGGGAAGTTAAAATTTTTTTAATGTGCTCAAAGAGCTCAAAAGCATACAAAAGCTATTTCTTTGAGCACGGAGAGCTCAAAATAATACACAAATTGTACTTTTGAGCTCGAAGAGCTCAAAAACGTCATAAGTGCAATTTCAAGCGTAGGTATGGGACTGCCAGGAAGTTGCAGGGATGGCCTTTAAGGTCAACCGTTTTCCTAATTTTTTTTTTTTATTTTATGAATCCAATATGAAATTGATATTATTATTATTTTTCATGCAATATTATGCCAAATGAAAAAATCTTGTGAGTATTATATACATAATTATCATGAAATTTAATTTTCAGTTATTTATTCATGTATTATTAAAATTGCCCGGAAATTTTGGAAAAAATTTAAATGATCAATGAAATATTTATAAATTTGACAACATGTTAGTTAGTTACAAAGATATCACTATGGCAATCACATATTCCGCACTGTCTAAACTAGTATTAAAAGTCTTCGATAGATTGCGCATGGCCCTAGAATTGTTCCTTTTCTATATACTTGACTTTGAAGTGTTAAATTCTAAAAAGAGTAAGATTTTAGTACTCTTTTACAGAGTGTATCTGCTTTTGAATAAAGTTATATAAACAATATATAAACAAAATAAAATCAGAAATGATAAATTTTATTTATGCTTCAAGTTTGTTTACATCTTGATATGGCCATATCAGCCCTGATCAGGCAATATCAAGTCTGATATGGCCAATTTTCATATCAGGCCATTTCAGGTCTGATCAGAATATTTTTACACGAGAATAAAATTCGCAGTGTAAAATTTTATAATATAAAAAATTGTCAAATCTAAAATATCTACAAATGTAAAAACTTACAAATGTATACGTTCTTAAAATAAACGCTTCAATATTCGTTCGTCAGTAAGTTATGACCTTGGGTACTTGGTTGTCTATGACCTTCAATCATCTACTGACGCCCCAGTGAACACATGGCTGTAATATATATGACGTTATTTAAAAGTCATAGGAATGTCACAATATTTTTCGTAAATATGACGTAAAATTGACCTTTCTTGTGATCCAACTGTGGTATAAAAATTTTTGATATAATTTTGACATCATATTGATGTAAGTCTATTAGTTCTCTATGATATCACGGAAATAACTTAGATATCACGTACAACTGACATAATATATAAACTACAATATTACGTAACATTATTGCCATCATTGTATGTCATGACACCGTAAGTTTAACATTATATGTTTACATAAGTGACAAGACACGTGTAACAAAATTTTACTATTTTACATACTACTCGATGGTGGATACGTCGAGCAAAATATAAATTTGTCCAGGTCGCCCAAAATGAAATAAACAAAAACAAATAGGAAGCTTAGGAGATGCTCTCAATCTCCTAGGCAACACCGCAGCAGCCACCCATGCTGGTTTAGTGCATGTTTGGACGGCAGTCATTTTTTTTTCTCAAATGGGGAAAATAACAAACCCTTTATTTCCAGGGACGATATGCAGGTATTCAGGGGAAAATAAATAATATAATAGTGTTAGGAAAGAATAGGAGAAAAAGTAATTTATACCTCACGAAAAATAAACTACAATGTAAACAAATATTTATTCAAAACAAGTTACTCAAGATTAAATCCAGAGCCGAATTCCCTAGCCGGATGGACTGTATAATAAAAAAAATAATAATAATAATCTCGCGTACAATTATCGATAATTGGTCTAGATCCTATGTAGACCATTTATTTTATGATGACGTTGATTATGAAATAGAAATTTTATCTAATAATATTGAACTGAGATATACCCAAATTCCTCAGTCGGGTTATCTCGAAAAATACAATTATAAATTTTAATCAATACTGGCTGATCCGAGGACCCAAACCCGTAGCTTTCGGGACATGTATTTTACTACGAATAGCCTTTACTAACGACGGGATCGACTCGACAATTAATAATAATCTTTGATAACGAATTATCTGAGCCAGGAGACAACGCGGCGTGCGGATAATAGTTCAGCTCAACTTGTGAGTACTCACTAAAAAAAAGGGACTCAAACCAAGGTGCTAGATCCACACTCCTTACACTATGCGGGCTCCCGATTTTAATTTCACGAAAAACTATGAAGTCTTGTGTCCGATCACGAGGGCCTCTCAAGCCGTTTACTCAAAATTTACTAGTCCCTCTACTCGCAACCGATATTACAGGGTACCACCCATGCGAGTAAGGGCTACGATCTATTACCGAAAATCAATATTATGCTTTTGCATTTTCCTCATTACCTGTCCCGATACCCATCGTTGGACCCTGGTCTTAAATGCGGAAACAAGCTCATAATATGATTAAATACATAATGGCAAAGATTTACGGCGATAAATATATAAACAATGAAATAATAAAACTATAAATAGTTTGTAACAGTTTTACCTGCGCAGGTTGGCCCCTAATCAATTTTATAAATAAACTAACAAAACTAACAAACAATATAATTATCAGGGCGCCAGCAGGATTTTTAATCACGGTTCCTGGTACTGGTCCAGAGCTGAGAAATCTTTTCTCAGGGTAGAGAGAGTGGAGGAAGGTGCTGTTGAAGAATAAATATTCAATTAACAATATATCGATATTTATTAACAATAAAAATTAACAACTTAAGCGCTTATAAAAATTAACTAAAGTTCACTCACACACTCACACTATAATTAATTAAAACTTATAAACTATAGCCTAACTAACGGCTAACCAGAACCAACGAATTACTCTGCACAAAGACAACAGTGTGACAGAGATCGTCTAGCCTAACTAACGGCTAACCAGGACCAACTTAACACTATTAACACTCTCTATCACGCATGACCCACACTAATCTTCACACACATAACCCACACTTGTATGATTTTATTTTATAAATTTTAATTTAACAAAATTGACTGTACTTAATTTTAATTAAATATTTTCACTTAATTATTCAATCATTAGTTATTAGTGAAACGATAATTCCAAATTAATAATCAAATTCCAAAAGACTTAACGAACATTCAGTTTCAAATTCCGATTGTAATTTTAACTCTGTATTAAAGTATTAAATAGATTAAAATCCCTAATTAACTTATTGTCATGGTCTTAATGATATAACAATAATTATTTAATACGAGAGACTTAATACCTTGAATTAATCACGATATAGTTTTTACAATCACGTTCAAAATTATTAACACAAGTTTATAGTTATAAATTAATTAATTCTGACCAATTTTTCCTGTGACTCTTTCAACCCAGAATAACTAATTTCTTGGACTTAATGTCCACGCTATCAATTATTGATTTGCAAAGAAATTAATTTAATTAATTCACGGACTTAATCCCCAAAATTTAATAAATTTATAATTTATAATTAAAATAGTGTTACAATACAATATTTTCAATAATTAGTTCTTAACAAAATATCCGATAATTTTCCAATAGTTTTATAAATTATAAAAAATCGACACAAGTCGAAACATTCAAATTTATTTGCTAGAACATTTGCTAGCTTAGTTGTATTTGACCTTGGGTATTGGAATTTACTGCGACACAAAATGTACTGACGCTCGACCAAAATTCCACGAATAAAAGTTTGTCGATTATTTTTCAAGTGACAAAATTAATCAATTTTTCTTAAGTTAATTATTATAAAAAATTATAACAATAAATTAACGAATTTTTCGGATCTTAATTAATTAATTGATAAATTTTTAGTTGTTAAATTTTTCCCGCAAGGTCGATTGAGTGACTCTCGGGTACAAGCCCCCATGAAAATCACTCAGTACAAACTAGCAAATGTTCAACTATTATTTATTGAAATAATCGTCGATTAAACGATCCCATTGATAATTAAATAGGAGAAGTAACTGGGTATTGGGTAAACCGCGGTCCACTTCTTTCCCACAGAGTAATAATTGATACCTTGACGAATAAAATGATGATCTAACTCTCTTATTGAGGATGAAGTCCTAGTTGTAGTTGGCTTCCTTCGTCTCGTCACTACTCCGGGGATCGGTCCTTCTCGATTTCCGTGGCACTCAGTCTGGCGGTCACACTACTTCTCCCTTTTCCACTGCACGGCTCACCTATTTTAACCCAAAACTACCCCCTCCTATTCTCCCCTTAGGCCCGAAGATCGAGACGCGCCAGTGCTATGTCGAATAGTTATCGATATCCGGTGACTTATCGATTTAGGGTAATTTTACCCGGTTACAAGTTCAATACAATTTTCTGAAACAAAAGTCAAATTAATACTTAAGAACTAATAAAAACCCTCACGGAAAAAATATATATGTTTAATATATATCCTAAGATATATCCAAAAATAAATTTAAGATATATAAAATTTATATGTAAATTCGTCAAATACATATATGATGTTTAGAATATATGCAAAATATATCTAAAAATATATTCTGAAAAAAAAAATTTTATATATACTTACTGATAATTAGACATATATGATGAATATATCCCAGACATATATGCAGAATATATTCAAAAATATATCCTGAAGAAAAAATTTTATATACACGATGATAATTAGACATATCTGATGAGTACATCCCAGACATATATGTAGAATATATCCTGAAGAAAAAATGTTATATACTTTTGCATATATGTCTGGGATATATTCATCATATATGTCTAATTATCAGTAAGTATATATAAAATTTTTTTTTTCGGAATATATTTTGCATATATTCTAAACATCATATATGTATTCGGCGAATTTACATATAAATTTTATATATCTTAAATATATTTTTGGATATATCTTAGGATATATATTAAATATATCAACAGATTCGGTAGAATCTGGCGCCAAGTTCCGTTCTCAAGCCAGACTACCGAGTGTGTATATACCGTAAGCAAAATCGTTTTTTGAGGTTACAAGTTTTTTTTCAAATTTAATTTGATTTTTTTTTATATGATATTTTATAATAGTAGTTCATGCTTTTTATTACGCGTATTACTTGATTATTATCAATTATCTTTATAATTTCTATTTAAAATGATTAAAAATAATCAGCACAAACTATAGCGACCCAGATTTTTAGATTTTAACTTTTTTCTTATGTAAAAAGCGGACGGCCAGAGACTAAATAATATAACGATGCATGCTAATCTTATAATAGATGGGAAACTACAGTGTAAAAAGATATTTGACAGCTTGCAATTACACACGCCAGGCGGCGCAAGAATAACTTTTACATGAACTATAGCTTAAAGGGGATAGTTTGCCACCGGAAATGTATTAAATTAAAATTGTCAATTTTTATTATAATTACAAAAAAAACTGAAATCCGAACAAAAACAGTTTCACTGTAAAAAAATCGTGCCAAGTCCACGTTCATAAGACTATTAAGAAAAAAAAATTTTATTTCTTTACAAAAAGATATAAAATAAAAAATTAAAAAATCCAAGTAACCGATATGGTTGTATAATATACAATGTATATGATTTTCGAAAATTAAAAAAAAATTTTTGTAAATTTAAAAATTAAAAGAAACAATTTTGGAACGTACTTGGTGTGCGTTATTGTGTACTTCAATTTTTTTTTAAGTGTCCTAGTAGATACAATTTAGGAATTTCATAAAAAGTGAAATATTTCGTAACTACGCACACTAAATACGTTCCAAAATTGTTTCTTTTAATTTTTAAATTTACAAAAATTTTTTTTTAATTTTCGAAAATCATATACAACCATATCGGTTACTTGGATTTTTTAATTTTTTATTTTATATCTTTTTGTAAAGAAATAAAATTTTTTTTTCTTAATAGTCTTATGAACGTGGACTTGGCACGATTTTTTTACAGTGAAACTGTTTTTGTTCGGATATATTTTTTCCGTGGGGGAATAATATAAATATAAAGTCTCAAATATAAACAAAAGTAAATAAAATACAATAAATTAATTAGTGCAAAATAATAAAAATTTTAGACACACCGAGTGTGGATCTGTTACCAATACTAGGCGCAGGGAGGGACGCACACGGGAATAAAATTCCTGTGACACACGGTTATACGTAATCTTGATGTAAGATTATGATCATGTGGTTACATCAGTAACATAATACCGATGCCATTTAAGAGTAATTATTTAACATCGATAATTAGTCACATATGTACATAATACTGACGTTATTTGCAAGTCATTTTCCAAATCAGTGACAAACGATTATTTTGTAACAGGGAAAACTGAACTTCCCATGGTCGTTATCAACCACTTCATTGACGCCACGATAAATGAGGGTTTTCCCTTACCGCTCGATTTTTGACAAGTAGTTCAAACTTGTCACCGGGCGTGCAAATCGAAAGTCCCCACTGCTGTCCCCAAAAACGAAGCGGGGTTGACAATAAGAAAGTTCGAGAACTCGGAGTTGAGGGTTATAAAAGAACCGACAAAAGAAACATCGAGGCTTTTTGAGCCAGGCCTTGGAACAAGTAACGCTTTTGAGCCAGGCTTTTGAGCCAGGCTTTTGAGCCAGTTACGCTTTGAGACAGTGAGGCTTTTGGCAAAACAGTGAGTCAGTGTAGTGCTGTGTAATAAATTCTGTCATCGAGATTTAGGACCATCAAGATGGAAGTCAATGTACGATCCGGAATTGGGAACCCTTTACTTGGATCTAGTAGTTTATTCGAGACGAGAGAAAGACCAACCAGCCGCTGATTTCGCCAGTTTCCACCAGGACATCACTCAACGTTTGGGGAGTTGTAAAAGTTAGGTCAGGTATTATTATTATAATTATTTCAGGCCAAGCTTGAATTTGAAAATTGAGAGGCCGAATTAACTGTAATAAAATTTTGTCAATGATCGCTATTGTCTCACATGTCACTTTTAATTTAGTAGATTCTTTTATAAGTAATTTATTCATCAACGTCATTTATTAGTTGTTACAAGTCTTTTAGTTATGGGAAATTATTTAAGTAAAATTATTTTGGTAAAATTTGAAATAGTAGAAGCATTTGTGTAATTTAGATAGTCAAGGTCATTTTGGAATATATGTAGTTTGAATACTTAATGAGGCTTGTTAAATTTGTAGAATTTGAAAATTGAAATTTTGGAAAATTATTTCTAGGCCGTTGGGCTGAATTTAATTAATTTAGTAAATCTAGTAAATTAGTTTATTGAGAAAATAGTTAATGAATTTAATTGAATAATTTTGATTGATAAAATTTGGTAATGAATTAAATTAGTGAATTTGGTAGTTTGTATTATAGAAATGTTACGCGTAAAATTCAAGGAATTTAGATAATTAGTAATTCGGAGAAATTTGAGTAATTAGAGAAAGTGTGTATTGAGTTAGCGTCCGGTGGACGATTTCTGTATGGAATTTAGTGAGTATTTAGAAACGTTGTATAGACACCCGAGTCGGGGGTACAACGGATTAAGTTAGGAAACCGCTGCGTAGACGCTCGAGTCGGGGGCGCAGTCGGGAATGGGTTTTAACTGGTATTCCGTCAGGTTGACGGGGTAAATTGGTATTCCGTCAGGTTGACGAGGTTGTAAATTGGTATTTTATGGTATTCCGTCAGGTTGACGAGGAAAAATTTAGATATTGAGATATTCCGTCGGAGTGACGAGGTTTGGAAAATTAGTTATTTAGTGATAAGAATAATTGGCAAGGGGCAGCATAGGTGAGAGGTTCTCACAATTAAGTTAGTTTATAAGAAAATTGTTAAGTTTGTAATTTGATTGAATAAATCATTTTAATTGTTATAAATAATTTTTCTCAGTTTTATTTACAGCCTTTCTCGGACTTCTCACGACCCTGTCTTTCCCCTCTCATGCTTCCCCGGTTTCTGGGAAACCGTGTCTAAAATCCCAGTGGCGCGCTTTCTAAAGAGGAAAGGGGTGGCTAACTGGACCTGGGCAAAACGCCCTGGTTACAATTTTATATAATGCTGATGAAATTTGGGGAATGCATTTTTTTAATATTATCGATTGATCGGAATTTATCAAGTATAAAACTTGTTTCAAAAAATGTCTAATTTACAATTAATTGCTAAATATTAGTGAAAATTGATTTGAAATTTTTCAAGAATCAGGAAGAGGTAAAAAGCTGATTTAAGCCATTACCTTGCAAATTTAAGTTCATTCTTAATAACAAAAATTTTATAATTTCTTAATCTTAGTGAATATATCTAATATATTAGAAAATATACAAAAAATTTATCTTGTACGTTTTTAAGAAAAATACATACAAATTAAATACATATTTGATATAAATTTTTTATTTCTATGCTTGTATGTTTCCATGCACTGCAGAGAAAAAAATCTTAACTCTAAGCTACATTTCTTTGGACCAAGAATATATTAAAGATAAGTGAAAATGTAAATGAAGTCAAAATTTCTTGAGACAAAAAAACTTCTCCTTACTCCAAGATAACTTCGGCCTCCGTCAAAATTTTCTTGGTGCAAGAAATACTTTTTTTTCGGTACATATGTTTCTCACTTACATTTTATTTTATTAATTTAGGTACTTTAACACATTGTAAAAATATTTTAGACTAAATTCAGTATAAATGACTTGGTGTGAAAATGATAACAAAATACCGTGTTCAATGTATGTGGTATTAACTCTAAATTTTCAAAGCGTCCAGGGAGTAAATGTATAACTTCTTATGATTTTACGTCAAGAAATTAAATTTCCGTCATTTAAATATTGCGCTATTATTTGAATAGTATATTACACCCCTAGGGAAGAAAAGTAAGAAATGTCTCAGAGCACATGCAATTATTGGCCGAGGCGAAGCCGAGGTCAACAAACATGTGATCTGAGGCTTTCTTATTTACTTCCCGAGAAATGTATACTATTTTTTTCCCCGACGAAGGCGTAAAGCGGAAACTTCGTTTAGCACAGTGGGGCTAAAGTTGACGCTTTACGCCCGGAGGGGAAAAAAATAATTTTCTAACATTATTGCTACTACTTATCAAATATTGAATTAGAAATAATTCATACAGTTCCATGATTGTCATTGACGAGACTAATAGTATTTTATATCAAGTTTCATAATGTTGTTAGTATCTTAAAGAAATTCAAATTTCGAAAAAAATTGAAATTAAAAAGAACAATTTGGTCTAAAAAATGATATTCTTAACGAAGTTGAAATTAAAAAAAAAATTCCAAATTTCGAAAATTGAAATTTTGAATAAGAAAAATCCAAATTAAAAATAATAAATTTTTGGAAAAAATTAAAATTAAAAAAAAAATTCGAGTTTTGAAAAATCAAATAAGTATTAAAAAATATTCAAATGACACGGATATATCGTTTAATCCGAAGAAATTTCACAACACTACACGACTATGTAAAGTTCTCTGTGTCCGTTTTTACACAAAAATTTTTGAAAGTGTATGATTCAATAAATTTTTATGAAAAATTGTGAAAACTTATAAATTTCCTATTCATTACCGCAAGTTTCACAAACGAGCCTTTTATAAGATTTTTTACAAAGTTTTATGGAACTTTATGAAATTTAATGAAATCTTATGAAATTATATAAATTATTAGACTTGAATTTTATACAATTCCAGCTCTTAAAATCCATTTAATCTCAGAAAATATGATAAAATAAACATTTTTCGTCATGTAAGGCTTAAAACATAAGTTAGTTGCTATGTGACATGAACCGTTATGTGGACAAGTGAGCAGCGTTCCAGACTTAGATGCAAGATGATCCGAGTTCGAGCCCAGTTTACCTCAGGATTTCGTCATCAAGTATTTACATATAACTAATGTTTTAAAATTTGTAATTAGTACACAACACTATAATTGATTTCGAAAATGCAATCTTTATATTTTTGAGAAATTTTTTTTTTAATATTGTTTCTGAAGTATAACTTTTACATCACTTTTACGTCATAATGACATCATTATCGTGATATAGACATCACACATATGTCATATTGACGTCATAAATGTCATTGAGACATAATACTGACGTCATGGCTACATCATATTTTTACGTCAGAATCTTACATCAGGAAGTGTGAAATAATGAGGCACATATGACTCATTCGTGACTTATATCTTACGTAAATCCTGACATAGCCCAATGTCATTTTGACGTCACATTGCCGTAAACGTGTTTACTGGGGCTCGACAAAAATTTATGAGAAAACACTTGTCGATATTTTCATGTGTAAAAATTAGTTTTTTTTTTTTTATGGAAATTTACGGACTATTATTTTACTTGAACAATCCCGATTAAGAAAATAATCTCAGATGTTCAATAATTAAATAAAATTAATTCTTGTTAAACAAAAAATTCTTAACTAACGAAACGAACAGTGACTACTCATCTCAAGGCCAACTGAATGATTCTCGGGTATAACTCCCCATGAAAATCATTCACTGCTAACTAACGAATATTATTGATTATTATTAAATAAATAAGTTGAGAAGAGGTAGAGTAGACCGAGTATAAACCGCGGTTCACTTCCCGCCCTCAGAACAATTTCGGTACCTTGCTGAAAGTATATGACGATCCAGCACACTGCCTGAGTTGAAATCCTGGTGGTATCTTGGTTTCTCGTAATTTCTCCGGAGATCCGGTTCAATGTCCACATATAGATTGTTTAAGCTTGACCGATGAATTCAATCCGCATTAGTAAATTTGTTAAATGAAAAATTGTAAGAGAATTACCTAAATCGCTGCGTTCCTATATTGAACGTGCGAGTAAATAATTACCTGCTAAGGTCTTCCTGCTACTGCACAAATCGGTGGTTACATCTCTTCTGTTTTATCCACTGCTCGGCTCACGTGTGCTAAGCCCACAAACTATCCTCTCTTACTTACTGCGGGGTCCCGAAAACTAAGACGCACTCTTGCTGCGTCGAATAAGTACCAATGCCAGATGACTCATCAAAACAGGGTACATTTACCCTGTTACAAAATGAAATGAGTAAAAATGACTGGGAAATTTGAGTAAAAACTATTACTGGAGGGAAGTTCGGAATTTCAATTCCATGTAATATGTAAAGCATAATGGCGTATTGCAAAGCATGGTGTATGGAATCACCAATATTAATTTTGTACCCTGTTTCACAAGAAAATCGAAATGTTCAAACCTTTAATGATTGTCTCGGAAATGGAAATAATGTACAAATGTCAACATCGACATCGGAAAGTGTAAAAAACAGTTCAGTAAATCAATTATCGAATATAATTGTGCAACCAGCTATTAAAAGACGAGGATGACCCAAGGGTAATGACAAAACTGTTTTCAGATTAAGAAAAAAAAAGAAGTTGCATAAAGAATCTGTTATACCATTTTATACAAAACTAATTAATGAACAACAGAGAATGATTTTTAAATGGTTCTTAGTAACGGATGAAATTATAAATAAAATACTTGACAATAAACAACAACTTTGTAAATCTGACATAACTATCAAGTATGAAGATTTATCTTTTGCTATTCTTGAAAGTACAAATATTAATTTATCAATTATTATATAAGCCATACTTTACTACGCAAGGATGTAAAAAAATTCTTGAGATGTATGAAAATGAAAAATTGCAAAAATGGGAATGTAAATACTGTAATCGAAATTTAAATACGACTGTTGATAATGATGACGAAGAGAATAAATTCAACAAATTCAAAGTCAGCATAGGGTGTGACTGTTTTTTAGAATGGTACGACGTAAAATGTGCTGAACTTCATACGAAACCGAAAGGAAAATTTTGGATATGCGGAAATTGTAATAAGTAATAATTATGTTAAATTATTGTACTTTCAACAAGATAAATTTGTCTTTGTCACGTTGTTTAAGAACGTGATTTTTGAAATAACAAAAAATTTCAAGTTGCTGTATTAGTTTAATTGCACAAATTGTTTTCTATTTTTGAAATGTATTTTCAATAAAATTTTAATGGATTAAAACACGATAAAAATCTATATTTTATTTACATTTTTCTAATTGAGGCGTTAAGAATCTTTAAATTAATTCATATTTTTTTAATTATTGAACTTATAAAATATTTTTTAATCGTCTTATAATTAAAAAAAAATTTATTTCAGTTATTGGACGAATAAAACATAATTATTCGTCCAGTAACTAAGATAAATTTTTTTTTAACTTTCGGACGATTAAAAGTTATTTATTAGTTCAACAATTGAAAAAATATAAATTAATTTTAGAATTATAAATGATCATATATCTGAATTATTGAACGATTAATTAATATTTTCAATCCGTCTGATAATTAAAATAGATTTTTTTAACTATAGGACAGATAAAATATATGTATTCGTCCGATAATTCAGATAAGGATTAATATTTTTTAATCTGTTGAATGAATAAAATGTATTTATTTGTCCGATAATTTAGACGAGAGGATTATTGACTGTTTTCTTATTATAAATTACCATTTATATATTACATATTATCTGAATAAGAATAATAATTTTTCATTCATCCGAATTGTTGGATCACTAGCAACAGTCTAAATTATAATTTCTTTAATTTATTTTAATTTAATTATAATTGATAAATTAATAATTATTGATGTATTAATTATAATAAATAAATAATGGTTTAAAAAACTAAAAAAACCACTTTTTATAAAAAATCGAACTAAAAAAATAGAGAATAAGTTTTAATAAATTTAAATTAAGAATAGTGTTAAAAATTTCAATAAATATAAATTAATAATAGTGTAAATAAAAAAAATGTATTTTATTTTAAAAAAAGCGTGGGCTGCTTTTTAAGATATTCTAAAAATGATAATCATTCAACTCATATCTGTCGATAGAATATTTATATCTATTGATCCATGCACCCCACGCTTTTTTTTTTAAATAAAACACATTTTTTTTTATTTACACTATTATTAATTTATATTTATCGAAATTTTTAACACTATTCTTAATTTAAATTTATTAAAACTTATTGTCTATTTTTTTTAGTTCGGTTTTCTATAAAAAGCGCGTTTCTTAATTTTTTTAAACTATTATTTATTTTCTACTTTTTAGTTTAGTTTATTTATAATAGCTAGTTTTTTTAATTTTAAACTATTATTTGGCAACTAACTTAACAGCATGCACCTTTTTAATATTAGATAAATCGGCTAAAGATAATGGTTGGAAATTAAATTTCTGTCTTATCGACTATAGATGGAAATTATACAAATTAACAAAAATCTTATTTTGCAAATTGAAAAATGGAATAATTTTATCAAATTAGTGTATTGTCACTAGCTCATAAAAATAGCTCAAAAATTGCTCAAAATAATAGCTCAAAAAATTGTCAATAGCTCATAAAAAGCGTGTCAAAAGGTCCACCGTTTCATAAACATATCATACGCATCTGTGTCAAATGAGGTTAAGTCAATTAAATTTTTATTTTGGTATTTTGCTGGAGGAAGAAACCGAGTTTTTTGAAAATCACTTTTTAATGTAGGGATTTTGACGGTTTAAAATGACGTCACGAGTTTGAGGCTATGGGCGCATTCTTATCAAGACCGACTTATTTATCTAGACGAGCGTATCGAGTCCGGATATGGTACGAGGTCTTGATGAGAATGTATCCACAGCCTCAAACATGTGCTTTTACTTCAAGTTTGTCAAGATCCCTACCTTTGAACATACCGCATTGAACAAAATTTTTTGTCATATCAATTGCGAAAGTTGAGTTTGAGAAAACAGTCAAAAGTAGATTTCACCTCTAGGGAGGAAAAGTAAGAAATGTCTCAGACCACATAGTCAACCAAGGCGAAGCCTGAGACATTTCTAACTTTCCCATCTTAGGGCTGAATACTATTTTTTTGTCCTCTGGGCGAAAAGCAGCAACTTCGTTTAGCACAGCGAGCCGAAAATTGCCACTTTTCGCCCGGAGGGCAAAAAAACTTTTATCACTGTATTCAGAAGATTTTTTCTGAGCATAAGAATAGCATATTACGCACTGAGGTAGGGAAGAAGGATATTTCAACCTGCGTATAAAATTGTCTTCCAAACCGAAAGCGGAGGTGACAAACCCCTGATTAAAAAAAAGTATTGGTTTTCTAGTCATTCCAATTTATTTCGATACTTTTTTCTTTTTCTCAAAAATTTTTTAACTTTCCGCTAAGAAAATTGAAAAATTTTGAAAAATCGAGAAGCTATTGGTTTTACCACGTTTTTCGAAAATCGAGTTATCATCGGATCTCGATGTTTCGAGATTCTAGGAAGCTTTCCTAACTATTCCCGCGATGGTGTCTGTATGTCTATATGATTGAATACATGTATGAATGTGTGTCTGTGTGCGCGCGCGCGCGCGCGTGTGTGTGTGTGTGTGTGTGTGTGTGTGTAAGCCTCTCATAACTTTTTGAACGGCTTGACCGATTCAATCGCGCGGTTGGTGCCATTCGATAGGACCTAACTAAATTTAGATTTCAAATACAATTTGGACCGATTCGGATCGGTAGATTTTGAGAAATCTCAAAAAAACTACAAAAAGAAAATTAGGAAAACGGTTGACTCTAAAGGTCATCGCTGCAACTTCCCGCTTATTCCATACTTAAGCTTCTAAAATTTTACTTCTTACGTTTTTGAGCTCTCCAAACTCAAAAATCTAATAGAAGCTTGATAAAACACTACATTTAAAATTTTCAAGACGCAATAACTTTTGAATAAATGAACCGATTTTTACGCGGTTAGCAGCATTCAACGCAGTTTTTCAAGCTTCATGAGGAATTCTCAAGTTTAAATCAATCGAACTAGAAATTTCAAAGTAATTCCGAAAAAACCCTTTTTTCGGTTTTCTTTTGACAACGATAACTCACGAACGAATCAACAGATTTTAATTGGGCTGGCAGCGTCCGACGTAGTTTTATGATGTTAAAAGCTGATTAGTTTTTGGAAATGATCGGTAGAGCTGCTTAAAAGTTATTCCGAAAAAACCACATTTGAAAAAATTAGGAAAACGGTTGACCCTGAAGGCCATCCCTGCAACTTCCCGCTACTTTTGTAATTAAGCGCTCGAAATTGCACTTATTATGTTTTTGAGCTCTTCGAGCTCAAAAATCTAATTTTCGTGTAGTTGTAAGCTCTCCGAGCTGAAAAGTTTGATTTGAGTTTAATAAATCACTATTTTTTTAATTTTCAAACCGCAAAAACTTTTGAATGAATGAACCGATTTTTACGCGTTTAGTGGCATTCGACGCAGTTTTTTAAGCCTCATTGAAAATCTTTAAGTTTAATTTGATCAAACCAGAAATTTCAGAGCAATTCAGAAAAAACACTTTTTGCGGTTATCTTTCGTCAACGATAATTCACGAACGAATCAACCGATTTTGACCGGCTTGGTGTCGATCGACGTGGTTTTTTAATGTTAAGTGCTGATTGGTTTTTGGAATCGATCGGTCGAGCCA